>NC_056730.1:742560678-742765678 GCF_019279795.1 Protopterus annectens | reverse complement strand
TGGGCTGTTTTCAATCATAGGCCCCTTGCATATGAAACATACATGTGCTCTTTGATACACCTTCCTCATTGTACTAAAAATTATATTCCTTGTACAATACAGTACACTTGTTAGAGGGTGTTTTAAATTTGTTTTGAACATTTTTCCAGTAAGCAATGAAACAAAACATATGCACCCATAATGGCAAAACTGCCCAGTTGAGAACATTTATCATAAAAAGTCTACTCAGACTTCCACAGTCCACCATTATTAGTAAATATACACAATTCTACAGTCCACCATTATTAGTAAATATGCACAATTCCACAGTCCACCATTATTAGTAAATATGCACAATTCTACAGTCCACCATTATCAGTAAATATGCACAATTCTACAGTGCACCTTTATCAGTAAATATGCACAATTCTACAGTCCATATTCAGTGAATTCAGTTCTTGCCATAGCTGTCAACCTTAGCACAAAACCTGGACCTAAGCCAATAATGGGGAATACAGTCCCAAAAATAGGGACAAATTTAAAATATTCATCTTATAAACTTAGAAAATTGCTAGAAAAAAGGTTGTGCTACTATGTATTCTGAAGAACATGAAGTTTGAAATTCAAATGCGGTCAATTTTACTGCGGACAGAACAAAACAATTTTCAGCAGAGACGAGGGATTAATACTGCAGACACGTCTTTGTAAAATGGCAGGGCATCAGAGCAAATCCACACAAACACAGAGAGGAGATGCAGACTCCACACAGAAGCCACCCCAACCAAGAATCAAACCAGAAAACCTATAGCTGTGAGGCAACAATACTACCACTGCACCATCAAATCTGCAAGAAATTAAACATTCAGAAACCTGAAGTCTGAAATTCAAATGCCTGTCAATTTTACTGCGGACAGAACAAAAACAATTTTCAGCAGAGATGCAGGGATTAATACTGCAGACACGTCTTTGTAAAATGGCAGGGCACCAGAGCAAATCCACACAAATACAGGGAGGAGATGCAGACAGAAGCCACCCCAACCAAGAATCAAACCAGAAAACCTATAGTTGTGAGGTAACAATACTATCACTGCACCATCAATTATACAAGGAATTAAACATTCAGAAACCTGAAGTCTGAAATTCAAATGCCTGTCAATTTTACTGCGGACAGAACAAAAACAATTTTCAGCAGAGACGCAGGGATTAAAACTGCAGACACATCTTTGTAAAATGGCAGGGCACCAGAGCAAATCCACACAAACACAGGCAGGAGATGCAGACTCCAAACAGAAGCCACCCCAACCAAGAATCAAACCAGAAAACCTATAGCTGTGAGGCAACAATACTACCACCGCACCATCAATTATGCAAGGACTTAAACATTCAGAAACCTGAAGTCTGAAATTCAAATGCCTGTCAATTTTACTGCGGACAGAACAAAACCAATTTTCAGCAGGGATTAAAACTGCAGACACGTCTTTGTAAAATGGCAGGGCACCAGAGCAAATCCACACAAACACATGGAGGAGATGCAGACTCCACACAGAAGCCACCCCAACCAAGAATCAAACCAGAAAACCTATAGCTGTGAGGCAACAATACTACCACTGCACCATCAAATCTGCAAGGAATTAAACATTCAGAAACCTGAAGTCTGAAATTCAAATGCCTGTCAATTTTACTGCGGACAGAACAAAAACAATTTTCAGCAGAGATGCAGGGATTAATACTGCAGACACGTCTTTGTAAAATGGCAGGGCACCAGAGCAAATCCACACAAATACAGGGAGGAGATGCAGACAGAAGCCACCCCAACCAAGAATCAAACCAGAAAACCTATAGCTGTGAGGCAACAATACTACCACTGCACCATCAAATACGCAAGGAATTAAACATTCAGAAACCCTTAAGTCTGAAATTCAAATGCCTGTCAATTTTATTTAACATTTTTTAATCAGGACAGTCTGACTTGGAACAAATAAACAATTTTCAGCAGAGGCCCAGGAAGAAATAATGCAGACATGTCTTTGTAACATGGGAGGGCACAAAAGCAAACCCACACAAACACAGGGAGAAGATACAGAACCAACAAAGAAGGAACCCCAGCCAAGGATCAAACCCAAGAACCTGCAGCTATGAGGCAACAATGCTACTACTACACCATCAAATATCAAGCATTGCAACATTTACAAACCACAGATATTATGAGGAACAGATCAGATCGAATATGAGGTAAAAATCTGAAATTTTTTTACAAATGGTGGTGGGTAGGGAACTCAAGTCTTTAACACCTGCATACAGGGTACAGGGTTCAAGCCTGAGGCATTCCCTACCACACCACCATAAGCACCTGGGGCATTTACACACACACACACACACACACACACACACCAGTAAAGCACAAGCACCATACACAAACTCCAGTAAAGCACAAGCACCATACACAAACTCCAGTAAAGCACAAGCACCATTCACAAACTCCAGTAAAGCACAAGCACCATACACAAACTCCAGTAAAGCACAAGCACCATACACAAACTCCAGTAAAGCACAAGCACCATACACAAACTCCAGTAAAGCACAAGCACCATACACAAATAAAAAGCACAAACTCAAGCACCATACACAAATAAAAAGCACAAACTCAAGCACCATACACAAATAAAAAGCACAAACTCAATAAAAATAAACATTGTAAATTAAAAGGCACCTTACCTGAATGAATACATCCAGAGTTAACGTCCGTACATACATCCTTCCCGCGCAATACTGAAGACCCGTGAGATCCCAATGCTCCTTCCCGACGCCGACAAGATCTCTAAGGCTCTGTCCCGAGTCCCTGCTGCTCCTCTTGCAGTCCGGACGTGTCCCATAATCCTGGCGGGTCTGTGCACTGTAAAAGTGCACAGACGTCTCCTTGTGTCCCCCTATGGGGACGGCCGGGCTGCCTTGAGCATGCGCATAGACCGATAAGTCGGGACTCGGTCTATGCGTGAAGTCTGTGAATTTTAAAAAAATATTTTTTTTTATTTTTCATTTTTTTTTCTTTCTTTTTTTATTTTTGAGGGGGCTGCAGTCCGGCAGCCCTATGCCACGAGCCGCCCCTGCCTTCAGCCTAAATCTCTGACAGACCAGATGAGTAAGTCTTCCTCTGACCTCCATGAATGGAAGATAGCTATCACTCTTCCACAGCCTGACAATAAAGTGGGTGATCTTGGACTTAGATCTGCTCACTTTACTTCTGAATCACCAGCTCAAGAAATTCTACTCCAGTTACCCATGTAAGGAAATCTAAGTGGTGAGTGGAAGAGGAGCAATATGTGGACACTCTCCGAACTTATATATGCCAACTCCAAAGTCAGATAACAGAGGGGTGGAAAGTGCAAAGTCCTTCAGCACTGAAAATGGTTTCAGTGATTTTAATTTGCTCAAATAGTACTTGAAGAAACAGCTTTTTTACAGATGTTAGGTACTCAAGGTTCCAAAGGATGTGTGACAAAACCCAGAGGAGGAGATATTTCAGCATAACAAAGATAAAAGTTAGCATTCTACCCATTAAGGCATTCAATCACCTTTGGCAAAAGGGAACTGAAACACATCCTCTCACAAACAACAACCCAGTGATATATCAACAAACGGGGAGGGGCAGATTCCTACCTGTTATGCAGGTTAGCAATGCAAGAATATGGGTTGGCCCAGGAGATAAAAATTACCTTCAGGGCTTCTTACAACCAATATCGCCAGAACTCCTTATCACAGCAGCTCAACAGGACAGAGGCATACCCACACAAGTAGATGCTAAACAGAGATATGTTTCTGGCCTTATTGCACAAGTAGGGTATGCCAGAAATATATATTTTTTGACTCCCTAACAATGAGCTCAGAAAATGCAGCACTATTAAAGCAACAAAGGGGCCCTGGGTAGCAGACACTTTCTAGGTGTGTCTGTTTCTCTATACTTTCTGTTCAATAATATTACCCCCACAGTGAAATAAAAGACAAAAGAGGACAAGCCAGAAATGCTAATAAAGCTCCCATTTGGCCCAGACAACATTGGATGTTTTTGTAATATTCATTGTGGCAATACTGAACAATGGATATGCATTTGGTGAACACAGATGGAAGAGTATGGAATTGGTAGTGAGTGAGTGACTCCAGCCCAGAAGGGTAGAAAAATGCTGGACTCCTAAGTGATCCTGATATACAGGTAAGTAACTTGGAGGACCAAACTAGACAACCAGTCTCCTTCAGACAGACAAACAAGTATGCAACACACTGTGACTCTTTTAAAGGATTCTTTTGAAATGAACCAGTTTAGGCTGCTCATAGGGAGTGCTGTGCTGAAGTCTTTGTCTTTCTTTGGAACCAAAAAGAATCTTGAGTAAGTCAGCTAGCACCTTCTGGTCTGGTTGAACATCCTGGATGTCTGTTTTCTGATGGAAGTTTAACACCTCTTTTCTTACTGCATTCTTTTAATGGTTTGGGATATCTGGCAGATTAAGAGAGTGTGCTTGGGGAAGGGTGTGTAGGAGATTGTGTAGCCTCCTGATACTTGTCACGTGATGGCCATTCACATAGATAAGTGAAGGGAGATATGATCCTCTGCCTCCACAGTGCTATGCTTGGGAAAGTCTTCAATGACTAATCTGCTGTCACTGTAACAAGAACCATAGCACACAAAAGATTATGTACCTAATATAACATTGGATCTTTAGAATCTATATCTGTCCACTTCAAGCAGAAGAACTGATTGTCGGAGGTGATGCCAAGTCAGCAACTTCAGACCCTCCCCAAAGTTTGAGCTCCTCTCTTTATGGTCATAATGAACACTGAATCTCTCTCTTCCCAAGACTGTGCTTGCTACCTGCTCGCTAACAACCTATAGTGGCAAAAACATATACATCTACACATCACTTTGAGAGTGACAATAAGTCGCTTCCCCCTAAAGGCCTTGGATATAGTAATATAGGCCTGTGCTGAGGGGACAGCAAATTGGCAGGAGGAGGAAGGAGGGAGGGTATGCTGAAGTGGATGGAAATGGATTGAAAAGATCTAATTATTCCACACAGTAGAAGCATGGTTCCTAAAACGCTGCCTACTCTTAAATGCTAAAAAAACAAAACTCCTCCTCTTTAAACCTACTGCTAGGTCCCCCACTTTAGATTTCTCCATCTCATCTATTAATGGCACCCTCATATCAGCTGACTCCACTACCAAACTGTTAGGAGTCATGATCGACAACAACCTTACCTATGATTATCACATCAATAATACCATTAAAACTGTAAACAGAAAACTGGGCTCCCTCTACAGAATTAGAACATTCCTAACCCCGGCAGCCAAAGCTACTCTTGCCTACTCTCACCTTATTTCAACTCTTCTCTATGCCTCACCAATTTACACTAATCTGAAGTAAAACAATCTCTCAAATTGGCTAACACTTATAACAGTATTGCTAGATTTGTAACTGGCAATCAATTTAGAACTCACCACTGCCTGAACCTTCAGCAACTTCACTGGCTAGAATTAGAAAATATGCTGCTTCTCTCCCAACTTTCCTTTGTCCAAAGAGCTCTCTATCTACCTAATAACACTCCTGCACTTTCCAAACTTCTGACCCCTACTCTAACCTGAACTCACTTCGCTCCTCCACTAAACTTCTTGTAACTTTAACTAAATCCAACAACCTTGCTGGTGACTCCCTTTTCTCTAACGCCCTTGGTAAACACTGGAATCAACTTCCTACTGAACTTACTTCTATTCCAAATCCTATTCTGTTCAAACAAAAACTCAGAACTTACCTTAAAAATCAATGGTTATGTCCCTGTTGTAACCCCGACTAGATCTCCCTATAATCCCCTCTACTCCTCCCCCTTCCTCTCCTTCTTCCTTCTTTTCTTATACTAGCTTTATTATCATCACTTTATAAGTGCTAGCTCTCTAGTTTTCCCTCTCCATCTTTAGATGCCTTTCTTTTTCTGAAAATATATTTTTTACTAATCTACTCTCTCTATTTATTCTGTATATTTCCCCTTTCTCTTCTACTCTCCCTTATATAATCTTCCTATAAAACAATGTGAAATAAGTTAAAATTTTTATTTTGTGAGTGAGAATGATGAATCATATTTTGTCATGTTAATATTAATGCCTGTGATGTCTTCCTGCATATTTGCATATTCTCACCTCCTTCTCCATAAATATTTAAATGTGTTATACTATGAAACTGTGTTTATCTCTATGTGGAGCTTTTCTCCCCGGGTCTCTACTGAAAATGGAAATATATCCAGTTAGACTAGCCCGGTTAACAAATGTAAAATAAAATGTAAAATAAAAATAAATAAAATAAATAATTATTACGTTAAGAACATAACTTGCATATCTTTCATAATCCAGTCTGACCACATCCAACAGAAGGACAGTGTCCCTAGCAATATGTCTTGGGCAGCATTACAACAGAACACCATGAAGGATGGTGGCCAAAAGGAAGACCTTGATCTTCAGATCACATCCAGCATATAGTGTCCTGCAAAAGTGTGCAGTGAAGCTCATGCTCCAGCAGCACAACCATCACCCTCCAACACATTTCTAATAAGCCCTGTCCATCCATCCATCCATCCATCCATCCATCCATCCATCCATCCAATTTTTGTACATGGGGGAGGGGTGTCATTTCAACAGTTATAATAATTTAGAGGCAATGTTCATACTGCTGGGTGGCTAGCCCTGCCACTGGAATTGTTTTATTACTAGAAAGATATCAGTAAACAATGCAATTTGACAGCTACCTGAACAAAGCAACTTTGAAATAAACAGAATAAGCCAAAATATTTCCAAAGAGAATGAAAAGCTAATTATCCTTTCTATGATTTTTGGTTTTATGTAAACAGAATCTCAGTTGTCTCCAAACATCTAGGCAGTGCAATCTATACTCACGTTTAATAAGAAATTCACAAGATGGGTTGCAAACTGGCTCAAGGACAGAACCCACAGGGTCAGAGTTGCTGGAGCTATGTCAGACTCTAAGCCAGTCACAAGCGGTGTCCCACAGGGCTCAGTCCTGGGACCCCTCTTGTTCGGCATTTATTTTTCCGAGGTACAGGCAAACATAGGAGGATTGTGGCTGACAAAGTTCGCAGATGACTGCAAACTGGGCGCCATAATTGATACTCCAGCGGACACAAACATCCTTCAGAGAGGCCTCATAGAAACGGATAATTGGTGCCAGAGCCATGGCCTTAAGCTAAACGCCAAAAATGTATAGTCATACCCTTTGGGAAAAACAAGGTACCGACAAATTACCACATAGGCGGTAATCCATTAAGTACGGAAGAGGTAATCAGGGACCTAGGGACCCAGGTTGACAGTAACCTCTCATTTGACACTCACATTGCCAAAGTGGTTAGGAAGACCTTCTATATTGCCCACCTTATCATGAAGGGTTTCACATCTAGATCAAGAGAGGTCATTGTGCCCCTGTACTCTCCTCTTATCAGGCCAATGATTGAGTACAATGCCCCATTTGGGATGTATCTCACCCGACACCTGCAGCAGTTGGAAAGACCCCAAAGTTCCTCACCAAGAGGATAAAGGGTCTTAAACATATGTCATATGCTGCCCGACTGAAAAACTCCAGCTCTATTCAGTCGCATCGCCTACTCAGAGGTGATCTGTGCCTGATGTACAAGGCCATGTCCAATCCTGAATTAATGGACATGCTCCACCTCAGAAAATCCAAATCCATCAGAGCCACGAGAACAAGTGACTTAAACCTCAACACAGAAATAAACAGAACGTGCTGGAGGGACAGATTCATAACCCAGAGGCTCCCTACACTCTGGAACAGAATCCCAGTCCATGTTAGGCAGAGCCCCTCACTGACTCTATTCAAGAGAAATCTCGACGAGTGGATGGGAGATCGTAGGTTTACCCCGGGGGTCATCTCTTTGTCACTACTAGACAGAGGCATAGTAAACTAAACCCTAAAAGGGCGTAGTATTCTCATCCTAAGGGGTGGTGTAAGCCACATACACTCTGGCTAGGCTTATAAATGCCCTACGGCAGATAGCCTAGTACGAACCTATGAACCTAAAACTAGTAGATTAAGAGACTGGTTGAGGTTATAGTCTGAAGTTATTTTATGCATGAAGACTGGGTTAGTTTACAAGGTGAATCTGCCTGAGTGAAGGGTTAAATATGAAGATCAATGAGAGAGGATTTGTGATTCTGCACCCCTCCTAGTTGAAGTTATTATTACTAAAAACAAAATCTGCCAAGATAAATATTCCACATCAGCTATGGACACAGGTTTCAAAAAATACACTTCAGGGAAATACGGTTAAGAAGTAACAATAATTATTTAAAGGGACTGACAAATTTTAAAGTATTGTAGAATGAGGGAATATCATAGAACAAGAGGACCAACTGCAGAATTCTAAACAGAAAATAAGGGATTACCTCAATACTATGTATGAGTTTAAAAAGATTGCTGTTAAGCAACTGTTTTTTAATAATAACGACTCAGGCAGCAGAATCTGGAAAGGGCTGTCGCCAAGATTAGGGATCCTATAACAAAGGAAGGTAATAAGAGATCTTGCAGAGGTATTAGACATATTTTGGAAATGGTATGAAACTTTGTATAAAGCAGAGAAATATGGAAATCAAGAAAAGGTACAAATGGAAATGTTTATGGAAGAATTAAATATGCCAAGGTTAGAGGTAGATGAGGTTCAATTACTAACAGTTAGGATAATAACTAAGGAGGGTAAAGATCGATCAGATCCAACTTCATACAGGCCCATTTCAATACTAAACCATGATTATAAAGTATTTACGTCTATAATGGCTAAAAAAATGGCAAAAGTGACAGATACGGATCAATGTGGTTTTGTGGAGGGCAGACAAACATTTGACAACATTAACAGAACACCGATGATCCAGAGGGAGGCAGAATGTTAGAAAATGCAACTTGTAGATGATATTTTATACCTGACAAAACCAGAAAAGGACATTACAGTGCTGTGGAATATTTACAGACAGGATCACATCTTTTCAGAATACCAAATTAATGGAGCTAAATCAAAGGCAATAGTGGTAAATTATGTACCCACACACGAACTGGTTCAGCAATATCCATATTTAAGGGGACATGATAAAATGAAGTATTTAGGAGTATAGATTAAAAATGATTATGGTATGGCAGCTAAAGATATGTGGGAAGAGTAAGCAGTGTAGGGTGGAAGCCTGAACAGGAAAGACTTTTTACTGAAATGCCCAAGAAAGTCATCTTGGTATTCTCAGCAAACTGAGTCATATGAAGTCAGGAATGCTGGTATATGGCAATGCCAGATCTTGCAGTTGTAATAGTTCCTTCTACTGTGTTGTAAACCACAGGAAACCAGGAGCCTGTGAGACTGGAGGAATAATAGCCTGGTCACATACCTTATCCTTCAATGAATTTTCTGGCAGTTCTTTTGTCACATGTTACAATCTGTCAGATATGGCCTTTAGAAAATGCAATAGTTGAGTGACATAGCTCTGTACTCACAGAGACAAACTGTTGTTGGGCACAAAAACACACTTGCCAAACATGACCACAGACACAGACTCGTTGTAAGGGGATGGACAATAAGGCTGTGTGGATGGCAGCCTGATGGATGATTACTGCAGACACAGCAATATCTCGTTTAGGAATTTCTGCCCAAGCTGTGCACTTCTTTGGACGATGAAATCTTTAGCCCACCTTCAGAGGAATAAGTGCCACTGTGTCATGGCTCTCAAATGTTATTCTAGTAGTATCCTTAAAAATATCAATTAACGAAAAGGGCCTTCAGGGAAGACTGGGATAAACCAGCAGGCATGGGTAAAGACAGGAGGTCAGAGGGTCAGCACCCCACTTGCATTAATTGAAGGAACTCCTTAAACTTAGTATCACCTTTTTGAAATCGTAAAAGCTGAATCTTAAGTCATTATCCAGGCTCTCTATACAGGAGTAGAAAATTTACCCCAAAAAGCTTAGTCTTAGACAGAGATTTGTTACACTTCTTTCATTGTGTTTCTGAAAGTTTCCAGGGCCTTTTAAGATGAGGAGCAAGTGAGGATCCAAGCGGAAATGTGATGGGACAAGAAGGTGTGTTGCTGGATCTGGCAAATGGGGAGAAAGCTGAGAAAACAGACTCTCGAATACATCTAAATAACCTACAAAAGGTACCAGTACGGGTTCTGCATGAGCAAGAACTGATGTCACGGGGACTGACTCTAAAAAGCAGCAATCAGGACCACCAGGGCCATAGAAATGGTGTGATGAGGTACACATGGCTTCAGTGTTGGAGGGCCAGATACCAAGGCCATCAATGGTGGTACTGCCACTGTCATGAAAATGGATATCAGACCAAAGTTATTTAGTGCCAGCATAGTTGATATCTGCAATTATGGACTGCAAAATTCATTATCAATGGAAGATAAATATTAGGAAAACCTGTTTCACTTATAAGAGACAAAGCAACAGAAAGCTACAGCTAGAAGACTTAGCATCAGGATTGCTAGCTCTTAGTGTCAAAGAAACTGGTTCTAGGAAGAAGGTAGCACTGGGAGGGAACATGAAGAAAACTGTCCAAGAGCTGGATAAGCTAGTCTGCTATGAAACCCATCTTACATTTTTTGAGTAATTGAGCAATACGATGATGAGCTCAAAGAAGAAGCGGTTAAAGAAAATAGAATCCTACTTTCTTCTATTTAACTGCAAAAGTTTGTTCAAACATACTATGTGCCTACTACTGGTAGGCTCACCATATGGGTGACAGCTAGTGACACCCAGATGTGTATCCTATGGAGCTTGAGTATAACAAGACCACACTGTTATCCCTGGGTTGTACAGTTAGCCAAGGGAATTCAGTGTGTACAGGCATGTTTTCCCACAGATGGTTGCTACAGTGGTGTTCAGAAGAGTCACCATGGGGGTGGTTGCTCTACTGGGAGAGAGGGTAGGCCACCGTGCAGGAGCAACAAGCTGTCTCATTTCCTACCAACCCACTCTCAAAGTAGAGTGGATTAACTGACTGGGGATTCCTGGGCAGGAATTAATGGGCGGTTGGGCTCTTGCTTTCACAGGGATTCTGGACTCCCATGACCATAAAACAAATGGGCCAAATGGGTGCAGAAAGAGGATGCAATGGTATTGGTTTTGTGAAGAAATATATTAACTACACAATCAAATGTTTTGCCCTGCAAGCTGTCCCAAAGACTACAAAGAAACAACTTAGACATTCACCTACTACAGTACAGCGCTTTGTTGTGATACTTTACTATGAGAAATAGCCAGATTGGCCTAATGTATCTTTGTTATTTTTAAGAAAAGATATTAGTGTACCTGCACACAGAAGTTACTTATAATGTTTACTACATTAATGTTAAGAACAAAACACTAAAAAAATACAAAGTCTTCAAAAGTTTGATGATGATGTCAAACAGATGATACTGATGACAAATTTACCATTGTTACTCACCACAGAGCATTCTCTTTCAGTTTTGCATCAATGTCACCTATGACCTGCTGAAAATCTTGCTCTCCAGGAAAGGCACTTAAGGGAAGATCCAGCAAATGTTCACCATCCCATTCCATTGTTGGACTCTAGAAAAAAAAACAGACAGTTAAAGATAAAGCTACTGAGTCACATTTCACAATATATTTCAGTTTTGCTACAACGTCTCAAAAAATTTCCATTAACCCATAAAAGTAGGGAGGATTTTCTGTCCCCAGAATACAGGCAGTTTTGGCTACTTTTGCTCTTTGTGTTTCAAAGCCTGCCTCTCCATAATGGTTCCGGATTTTTTCATGAAATTTTCAGTGTGTATTAGTGGCATATCCAGCTATAGTTTTGTAAAGATAGGTGAAGGCTGCCAGCCTAGCCAGGTAGAATTTTGGAGATAATTCTGTCATCTGTAAATATTAATGTAAATCACAGGCTTGTTGTCTTAAATGGTAAAAATATTGTTACATGTGGAACTGAAAAAATGTAACAGTGCACTCTACTGACCAAGTAAAGCGTGTTGTAACCCTTTGATGTAAACATGGCTCCGGCCTGTCTAGATGAAGGAATTCTTGTTATTGTTTTAAGGGCAGAGTTAATGGCCAGAATTTGCATGCATAAATGTCCTTTATTGCTCTGGTTTCTGCCCAGAGGTGAAGAATGTAAATGTAGTTTCTGTTAGCCTGGGAACCCAGGGAAGTGTGAAGAATGATGTAATGTGAACCAGGAATGTTATTTTAAAAACAGAGAGAATCAGAGAGCATTAAGCGTTTTTGTCTTGACCATCCAACCACCAGCACTGTCTTGCTCTATATGTAAGTTTATCTTAGAATTGTGTTTTCTCTTAGAAATAGCTAGAAACTAGAAAGATTACACTATGTGTTTTATGTGATGTCAGAACAGTACTACTGAATTATTTTAAGTATTTCTCTGTGATCTCTGAACTCATGACTAGTACTGTGTAGTAAAACGTATTGTTTTGTGTTTTGACTATTTGTTATTAAATATTTTTAAACCCTGTCAACTGTGGCCGTTTTTGTAGAGATAATTTAAGCTCTTTAGAGTACTTGCATGCCTTTGGTAAAATTATATAAAGCCCCTCCAATAGCTTAAGCCGTTGGCTATACTACCAATTGGATAATAATATTACACAGTAATAATTGGACACCCTTTTAAGGGCTTATGAGTAGCTGATAAATAATAGTGGGTGGTGGCAGCTGGTACTACCGTACAGTCTGGGAAAAAGGGGGCACAGCTGGAGAACCTGTGCCAGCCTTCCCCAGGAGTGTCTGCGTGGTTGTATAAACTCTTCTCAAAGTGTGTGTGTGTGTGTGTGTGTGTGTGTGTGTGTGTGTGTGTGTGTGTGTGTGTGTGTGTGTGTGTGTGTGTGTCAGCTACTTGGGCAGGGACATGAAGCACTGGTTGGACAGAGATGGTGCTGGAGGTTTTAGCTTGCCCACTAGGCTGAGATCTGGACCCTATAGCTGTGCCAGTGGGGAGTCTTATTGGGGACCTGGAGAGCAAGGGAGCGACCAACCCCAGACTGACTGTGATCTCTGTGTGCTCTTAAGAGAAATTGCACTTTACTGTGTGCATTTGTTATCCTTTCCTCCTATAAGAGACTCCCCTTACTAGTGTTAGTGGTGAGGATTGAGGCTCCTTGATTGCTGGGCCAGGCATTGGTGGTATATCCACACCACATATTAATTGGTTTGCAAATACTAACTGGCTTGTAGTGGTGAGGGTAGAGTGAATTCCTGTAGCTTATGTACAGTGAGCTCTGAAGGTGTTTTGTACTCTAAATCAGAAACGCAGTGAATTTGTTTTATTTCTTTTGTTAGCTTAGTTAGTCAGGGTGAGCAGGCAGCATGTCAGCAGATGAGTATGGAAAGCTGACGAGGAGCCAGCTGGCAGAGTTGTGCCAGGCTAGGGGACTGGTGCATGGAAACCTGACAAAGGCAGACCTGATTGCAGCCTTGGTTACAGCTGCATCAGAAAACAGAAACCAGGAGGACAATCAGATTGGCAGTGGAGATATAATACCCTTGGAGAATGGACAGCTCAACCTTTCTACAGAGGACTTAAAAACCCATCTGGAGCTAAAGAGACTTGAGTTGGAGGCCAGGCATTTAGAGAGAGAAGCAGCTGAGAGACTGAGGAGTCTACAGGTTGAGGAGAATAAGAAACTGCTATGCCTGGAAGCTGAGGAAAAGGAGAGGCAGAGGCAGCATGAGAAGGAGATGCTGACTCTTCACCAGAGTCATGGACGAAATGGGGAAGGGAGTAACTGGACCCCAGAAGCACAAAAGGTCAGTAAATTTCTTCCACAGTTTAAAGAGGGAGATAATTTTGATAGCTTCATTCATATGTTTGAGAGGGTATGAAAACAGTATAGTGTTGACCAAAGGCTCTGGGTACGGTTCCTGACCTCCTTACTCCATGGTAAAGCTGCAACTGTTTTGTCAAAAATGCCTGACATTGCATGTTTTGATTATACTGCTGTTAAAAATCACTTGTTAGAATTGTTTAAGCTAACACCTGAAACGTATTGGAAAAAGTTTTGTGAGCATAGACGCAAGACAGATGAAAGTGTGTATGAATATGTTGCTGAACTGAGCACTTATTTTCATAGGTAGGTGAGTGGATGTCGGGTCACCACTTTTGAAGGACTGGCAGACCTTTTGGTGAGGGAACAAGCTCTTAGCACTTTGCCTAAGGACATGAGGATCTGGTTAGCTGATAGACAATGTGCTACTTCAGATGAGTTGGGGAAGAAGGGAGACCTATACCTGGCAAGCAGGGCAGCCCTGCACAGGAAAGAGGCCCCCAGTACTGCTCATGGGTCTAAAGGAACCCATGGTGGGCAGCACAGACTGCCCCAACAGAATCTGCCAGTAGTAGGGGAAGCCACTAGTCCAGGTACACGTCCAAGAGATAAGGTTAAATGTTTTGAATGCAACCAGTGGGGCCATGTGGCATACAGTTGTCCACGGAGGCAAGGTGGGGAACAAAAGTTGAGGGAGCCAGTAAGTGGGAAAGACAAAATGCCAACAGTAGGTTGTCTTGACACAACAAGCGTAGCAAACTACCATTCTGCAGATGTCCTGATAGGGAAGGATTTGGATGAGGCAGTACCATGTGTTTATGCAGTTACATGCAGTCAAGCTAGGAGACAAGCATGCAAGTCTGGTAGCCTGGGGAGACCCAGAGAGACTGCATACTTGCAGCCAGGACTGGTGAGATGGTTACTTCAGGGAGGGAGCTACCCTGTAGCAGTGAAACTGAAGGTGAGCCACAACTGCTTGGGAGTACCGATGGTCCCTTGGACAGACTGACTGCATAGGTAGAGGTGACTAGTAGTACCCAGGCTGACAGTGAGGCACCACTGTCAGAGGATGCCAGACTTCCTGTGGAAGGGAAGCTGGGAAGGGTTACAAGGAGAGATTTGAGAGAGGCTCAGCTCTCAGACCCTACATTGCAAGGCCAGAGGCCGGTAGCTAGGGAGGCACCTGATTCTCAAGGAGAGGGGGAATCCGTACACTGGGACAAAGGGTTACTGTACAGAGTGGACTGCTGAGGGAGGGCTAGAAGGTGAGAGAGTACAGCAGTTGGTAGTACCTAGAGCCTACCATCTGGCACTTCTAGCCATAGCCCGTGATATTCCCTTTGCAGGTCATATGGGCATAAAATGTACAAAGAGGCATATTATGCAGAACTTCTATTGGCCTGGAATATCCAGAGATGTAGCAGGGTACTGCAGGATCTGTGAGCGGTGCCAAAAGGTAGGCAAGGCAGGAGACAAGGTGACAGCTCCTTTGATGTCTTTGCCTGTGCTTGAGGAGCCATTTCAGAGGGTAGCTATGGA
The DNA here is from genome assembly GCF_019279795.1 of Protopterus annectens. Taxonomy (NCBI): domain Eukaryota; kingdom Metazoa; phylum Chordata; order Ceratodontiformes; family Protopteridae; genus Protopterus; species Protopterus annectens. Next base: position 742,750,309 of record NC_056730.1, on the reverse strand, counting down.
TATTGTGGGTCCTCTGAGTACCCCAAGTTCCACAGGGAAAAAGTATATCCTAGTGGTAGTGGATTATGCTACACAATACCCTGAGGCAGTGGCTATGTCCTGCATTGAGGCAGAGAAGGTGGCAAATGCTTTTTTAGAGATTTTCAGCAGGGCAGGTTTACCAAAAGAAATACTGACTGACAGAGGTGCCAATTTCATGTCAGACCTGCTGGCTTGTCTGTGGAAGTCCTGTGGGGTGAAGCACATCAAGACCACCCCCAGTCTAATGGTCTTGTTGACAGGTTAAACCCTACAATCAAGTCCATGCTAAGGGCATTTGCAGATCAGTTTAAGAGGGAGTGAGACAAATATTTACCCCATCTGTTGTTTGCTTACAGGGAGGTTCCAAAGGAATCCACAGGTTTTTCATGCTTTGAATTGCTGTATGGTCATAAGGTGAGGGGACCTCTAGATTTAATTTGAGATGAGTGGGAAGGTGAGTGCGAGTCTCAAAAGAAGTCTGTTGTGGCATATATCCTGAACCTCAGGACAAGGTTCAGGGAACTCATGGGCTTGGCCCAGGAGAACCTGACAGAAGCCCAACAACAGAAAAAGGTGTGGCATGACAGGAATGCTCGAGCTAGAGAGTATGCTGTGGGGCAGCAGGTAATGGTTCTCATTCCTGTCAGACACAACAAGCTGCAAGCAGCTTGGGAAGGACCCTACAAAGTGGTAAGAAAGATAAGTGGTGTTAATTACATGGTGGAACTGCTAGGCAGAAGGCAGGGGCACAAACTGTATCATGTTAACATGATGAAACCATACCATGATAGGGAGGCCCTCGTACTGAGCATTTGCAGTAAACTGTAGGAGGAGTCTGAGGGAGATCTGAAGACTGATCTCCTCAGTGAGGCTCGGGGTGACACCTCAGTGGAAGGGGTAGCAATGTCCCAGCAGCTATCTCCTACCCAGATTCTAGAAATCTGAGCAGTGTTGCAGGAATTTGGGGACATGTTCACTGGGAAACCAGGGTGCACCCACATGGGGCAGCACCAGGTGGATATAGGACCCCAAAGGCCTATTAGGCAGGCCCCTTATGGAGTGCCTGAGAGAGTCAAACAGACTCTGAGGGAGGAGGTACAGGAGATGTTGGAACTAGGGGTGATTCAAGAGTCCAACAGTCCCTGGGCCTCCCCAGTGGTGCTGGTGCAAAAGAAGGATGGCAGCACCAGGTTCTGTGTGGACTACAGGAAATTAGTCACACAGAGTCAGATGCTTACCCCATGCTTAGGACAGACAAGGCCCTAGAGCAGCTGGGTGGGGCTAAGTATCTTACAACCATTGATCTTACCAAGGGTTACTGGCAGGTGCCCTTGACTCCCATTGCTAGAGAGAAGTCAACCTTTGTGACTCTTTTTGGCTTGTATGAGTTCACAAAGATGCCCTTTGGGATGAAGAATGCCCCAGCAACTTTCTAGAAGCTGGTAGATCACATCCTAGCAGGAGCAGGGGGGGGGTTGCCCTTGCTTACCTAGATGGTATTGCCATCTACAGCCATTCCTGGCCAGAGCACCTTCAGCATGTCAGGGAGGTGCTGGGCAGACTACAGAGGGCAGGGTTGACCATTAAGCTGAGCAAATGTCAGGAGACCTCTGCCATACCCACCTACCTAGGACATAGAGTGGGGAGTGGTAAGATAAGGCCAGAACTTGCCAAAGTGGAAGGCATTCAGGCATGGCCTGCACCTGTTACAAAAAGCAGGTGAGGGCATTTTTAGGGACAGCAAGGTACTACAGAAAGTTCGTCCCCAGTTATAGTACCATAGCTGTGCCCCTCACAGACCTAACAAGGAAGAACAGGCCAGATAAGGTAGTGTGGACCCCAGCATGTGAGCAGGCATTCCAGAAGCTTAAAGAAGCTTTGGGAGGACCCCTTGTGTTATCCAGTCCAGATTACAGCAAATCATTTGTTGTGCAGGTGGATGCTTTGAACCATGGGGTGGGGGCTGTACTTAGCCAGATTTCTTCAGAGGGGGAAGAGCACCCAGTGGTTTATCTCAGTCGTAGGCTCCAACCCAGGGAGGAATGCTATGCAGGTGTAGAAAATGAATGTCCAGCCATAGTGTGGGTACTGTAGAAACATCAGCTTTATCTGTATGGAAGGAAATTCACTGTTATGACAGATCACAACCCCTTAACATGGTTAAACAGAACCAGCCAGCAAAATGCCAAGTTGCTATAATGGAGCCTGGGGTTGCAAGCATATATGTCCGTGCAGCACCGCAGTGGGATTAGCAATGTCAATGCAGATGGGCTCTCAAGACAGAGAATGGGGTAAGGTACACTCAAGATAGACCTACCTCCCTCAAGCAGCATTTCTCAAGGGTCACTTGAAAAACTAGCTTGAGTTATCCAGGGGAGGACATATGTGAAGATAGGTGAAGGCTGCCGGCCTAGCCAGATAGAATTTTGGAGATAATTCTGTCATCTGCAAATATTAATGTAAACTACAGGCTTGTTGTCTTAAATGGTAAAAATAGTGTTATATGTGGAACTGAAAAAATGTAACGGTGCACTCTACTGACCAAGTAAAGCATGTTGTGAACCTTTGATGTAAACAAGGCTCCAGCCAGTCTAGATGAAGGAATTCTTGCTATTGTTTTTAGGCCAGAGTTAATGGCCAGAATTTGCAATGCATAAATGTCCTTTATTGCTCTGGTTTCTGCCCAGAGGCGAAGAATGTAAATGTAGTTTCTGTTAGCCTGGGAACCCAGGGAAGTGTGAAGAATGATGTAATGTAACCCAGGAAAGTGTGAAGAATGATGTAATGTGAACCATGAATGTGATTTTAAAAACAGAGAGAATCAGAGAGCATTAAGCATTTTTGTCTTGACCATCCAACCACCAGCACTGTCTTGCTCTATATGTAAGTTTATCTTAGGCTTGTGTTTTCTCTTAGATATAGCTAGAAACTAGAACTATTAGACTAAGTGTTGCTCTGTAATGTCAGAACTGTACTACTGAATTATTTTAAGTATTTCTCTGTGATCTCTGAACTCTTGACTAGCACTGTGTAGTAAAAAGTATTGTCTTGTGTTTTGACTATTTGTTATTAAATATTTTAAACCCTTTCAACTGTGGCTGTTTTTGTAGAGATAATTTAAGCTCTTTAGAGTACTTGCATGCCTTTGGTAAAATTGTACAAAGCCACTCCAATAGTTTTAGCCAAGGGCTATACTACCAATTGAATAATATTGCACAGTAATAATTGGACACCCTTTTAAGGGCCTTTGAGTAGCTAATAAATATTAGTGGGTGGTGGCAGCTGGTACTACCATATAGTCTGGGGAAAAAGGGGGCACAGCTGGAGAACCTGTGCCAACCTTCCCCAGTAGTGTCTGTGTGGTTTTATAAACTCTTCTGAAAGTGTATGTGTGTATCAGCTACTTGGGCAGGGACACAAAGCACTGGTTGGACAGAGAGGGTGCTGGAGGTTTTAGCTTGCCCAATAGGCTGAGATCTGGACCCTATAGCTGTGCCAGTGGGGAGTCTTATTGGGAACCTGGAGAGCAAGGGAGTGACCAGCCAGGACTGACTGTGATCTCTGTGTGCTCTTAAGGGAAACTGCACTTTAATGTGTGTATTTGTTATCCTTTCCTCCTATATGAGACACCTCTCACTGGTGTTAATGTTGAGGATTGAGGCTCCTTGATTGCTGGGCCACGGCACGGGTGTCACAAGTTCATAGCCTCAAAGATGAAGTAGTAGCTGCATTTTGAAATGTAATGAAAAAATATTTTTCCTCAATATATATACAAAGACTAAGACAAATTTTTTGCTAAAACACACTTTTTAGCTCTGGAATCACATAATCGTTATTTTTTTTATCACACACACACACACACACACACATATATATATATATATATATATATATATATATATATATATATATATATATATATTTTGTTTACTTTACTCTAAAGATAATTGAAAAGTACACATCTGTTTTCAGATGACTGGTCTGTAGAAATTGTACCCTGCCAGTTTACAAAAGGCATTCAGACTGAATTCCACCCTACCTTTAAATGACTCACACTTTCTATTATTTTAAGATATTTTTAGAACATTTTCTAGGTAAGTCTCTTTGACATTACTACTTTTGTTTTATTTTACATAGCCTAATAACTTTTTGAGAAAGGTAGATAGTGGGATCTCAAATGTGTGCGTGCCTCTCAGGGAATGCAAAATACACATATTTTGTGATAACATATGAAAATGGCAATAGCATTTTTTCTTCTTAGAATATATTTTTTCATCCTCATTTCATAAGAACATGAAATGATAAGAGTGCATATTAATGTAGTCATGGCTTGTAAACCAGTTTTTACTTCTGATATGACAACTCAGTAATGAAGTACTCTAGGTGATTACTATGTGCTTAGTGAGAATTTCAAAACCGTGCTTCCAATGAAAGTTGGGTATCAAAAATGTCAGTCTACGGCAGTGTACACTTCTAAAAATAAAACTGATGTACTGCTTATCTGTATAAAAGCACCCCCCCCCCATTTCAGGCTGCATTATGACACTTTCAGAGACTGCAAGCAGGATGGATAACTACAGAAAACATTTAAGACTCCTATTCAACACTCAGGGTTTTCACTGTATCACTGTGATGAATTTAACCCCACTGCATTTGTTTCTCAAACATTTAGCATGCTACCTATGGCTTGCTGCAAATGAAAAAATATATTTTCCTGGTGAAATATATAAGATGTTTACTTCTGATATACTGAAAACTCAATGAAGTATTTTAGGACATTACTGTATTCAGAATATTAAGCAGAAGTTCAGTACAGCACCCGCAATGAAAACTAAGTATAATGCAAAATGTCAGACAATGGCAGTAATGCATTACAAATGAAAACCACCAATGCCTTTACCGCCATTGTCTGACATTTTGCATTATACTTATATCACTCTCCCTGTTTGAAACTACATTATGAATCTTTCAAATAACAACAAAGTATTCAGCTATAAAACATACACAAGACCACCATTCTATCTTTAGAGTTTCCACAGAAGCATACCTTTGAATCTGACCACACAGCTTTAACTATTTGAAAGCACAGCACTGTAGCTACTGGATGCTACAGCTAAACTACATATTTTTTTTCTTTAGAGAAACAGAGTTTTCACTTCTGATCTAGTGACTACTCAGCAGAAAAAAATTACTAGGCCATTTTTCTTTTCTGCACACTGAGCAGGCATTTAAAACAGCACTACCAATGTAAATTGGTATAATGGAGGGAAAAAAAAAAGACTGCAACCATGAATCTCCAAATATAATGATTTGTCTGTAAAAGCACATATATGTACCGCCTTTGGAGATTTAATTATAAAACTTTCATGAAGAATCACAATGAGGACCAACTACAAAAGCTCTATACCATATTTCACCCCACACGAGTTGGTCATACATTTGATATGTAACTTATGCATATTGCATACGATAACAACAAATCTAGAAAATGTAATGGTCTTTTACTGCTGATGTAATGAAAACTCTGCAGAAAGTATTCAGGGACATATATGCACTTTGTATACTAACACAAAGTCCAGTGCAGCAGTAGCAGCAGCAACAAGAACAATGGAAAAAAAAAACAGTATAATGCAGAATCTCAGAATGTGGTAGTAAAAGCATATGTATGAAAACCTCTGGAGCCTCTCTACGGATGATTATATCTCAAGCTCCCTTTAAAATTTCATTATGAAACTTTATGGCAGTAAGAACAGGATGACTGGCTACAAAATGCTTGTACACTTCCTATCCTAACCACAGGAATTAAAGTGCAGCTCAGTGTTGAATATGATACAAACACCTTAGCTGAAAAAGTATGGCATTAAAGTCATATTTTACAATTACAGAACACACTTTTATGAAATATACAAATGTTACGGCTGTTATTATAATAATTTAATAATATATTCTATTCATTTTACCCAACCAGCATTTGTTCAGAGGTTAAATAACCTCCATGTCAAAACAAGGTACAGTGCTGGACTGTAACAAGAACAATCCTCTGAAAAGATAGATTTACTAGCTGTGTATAAGAGGTGGTGTGTCAGTTCACCAAAAGAAGTTCATAAAAAAATCAGGGAATTCTAATAAGACACTTGGGTGCAAAGTAAGCTCAAGTATGCTTTTCTATCCCCAAAGATTTTACTGCATCTCCAGTATGATTAACATGTTTAAGATGGGCTTTGTAAATGCACAGAATATAATATTCATTCTACACAGAGTAAAAGATATCATGTCTTGGACAGTGAAATAAAAAAAATATATGCTTTTGGTCTAATGGAAGTATTTAATGTAAATATATTGAGTACTTCAGTTTCTGCCTGCCTTGCTAGTACTGTTCTAATAGCCTCTTTACTGGAAAACCTATATGGTGCCAGACTGTGATAAACGCTTATGGAATCCAGGATATGTTAACTGTATATAACTGGCCATATAACAGTCTGCCAAGGCAGTTTACAATTCTAAACTCAAGGGCTTCTAACAAGATATTTTGGTACAAAATACAAACCTTTCCCAGTAGAACATGTCCCTTCTAAAAGGATGCATTTCCTTTGACTGTGAGGGTATCACATACTGGCCAAGTTGCTCCTCAGCAGATAATGTCCCTCCTCCAACAAACCATATGCATAATCATTCAAAACATATCCTAGAAATGGCTTTTGTCTTCATTCATTATCTGTCCCTATACTCACATTGGCTACACTTTTGATGTCTAACTGTAAAAAAAAAAAAATGAAAAGCAAAACAGCAACAGTAACATGTTTAAACTTGTTGCAACATTGCTGAACAACAGGTCTTATACTTTTGATTCACCAGTGCTTATTTAATAACTGTGTGATTACACATGCAGCATGTCTTCTCACCCCTACACTAAAAAGACATCCACCATCTATATACTCCACTGATGTCTAACTGAAGAAAATGGAGGAAATAATAACCACAGTAATTTATTTCAATCTGTTGCTCTACCCTATACAAAACATTAAATGACTGTTCATCATGAGACTTCCAAGATAGCTGCACATTGAGTAACAGCTTAATTTCATCTCTCCCAGTGTGAGAACAGAAACTCAGAAGAGAGAGCCAGTAAACTCATATTTGGGGGCAAACTTTAGTAACTGGTTAGTAAGTGCACTGCCTGGATGCCAGCAAAAAAAAAAGAAGAAATTCAGAGACCCTGAAATAAAATCAATCACAAAAGGTTAGGAAAAAACACTTGACTGGGAAGAATTATGCAGCTGTTTAGCAAAAAGCAGTACAAGCTCCAGCTTTGGTGCAAAGCATGACTTCCAGTAATCTAGAGGACAAAATAAGTCAAATGCACTCAGAGCTGATTAAAATAAATGGAACACTGAAAGAGTATATCAACCACACCTCTCAACTATCCAGATTTTTGCCTCATATTTTTGGTCTATTCCTCATAAAATTTGTGTCTTTCTGGTAAATCACTGGGATGATCTGAGGATTGAAGTAGCTAAATAATGGCATACATTTCAGTTTCAGACTTCAAATACTTCAGAAAATGTATATTAACTTAAACCCTGCTACTCTAGTAACTTTCTACGTTTATAAGAGCAATATTTAAAATCTGTCCCCATTTTTGGGCCTCTGCCCCCCCCAATTTTGTCAGGCTTTGTACAGATTTATTGCACTAAGAGATTGAGAGGTATGATATCAACTCAAATAACAAAAGGCTGTAAAAATGGATGAAGCTTTAAAAAGATAATCAGATGTGGTGATAAAGCTGCACAAATCAGAGGTTGAAATGAAGAAATGGCTGGCTGAATATAAGACTGCTCAAGAAGGGATGTTTCAAAAAATAACAGAATTAGAGGACAGAGCACATAGGGAGAACCTGAAACTTTCTGCTGTACTAGAGAAGCCAGAAGGAATAGACTGTATTAATTTTATGAAAGCACAAATAAGCAACTGGACTGGTATTCCACAGCAGAAGCTGTTAACTGAAAGGACACATTGTGTGTATGTTTCAAACTTGGCCAGGAGAAAGCCACCTAGACTTTTAATAAAAAAGATCAATCTTACTAGCAGAAGGAGATGATTGACAAAACAGCAGCAGAAGGACAAAGTACTAAAAGTGGGAGACAGTAGAGTGTTTGTGGAAAATGATTACTCACTGTACACCAGACAGAAGAGGAGTACATTTATTCCACTTATCAGGAAGTGTCAAGAAGTAGCTGCGAGATTCGAGATGCTGTACCCAGCTATTTTCAGAATATTCTTTCCTGGAGGGACCCAGGTATTTTCAGAATATTCTTTCCTGGAAGGAGAAAATCATTTTTTGATTCAGACCATACTAAAGGATGAAATATAAAAGCCTGTCTAACAAAAAGTGAGTTATGAAACAGAAGGGGATTCTGATACTTTTTCTTCTGGTAATAAAGATCACAGAGGGACTGTGCCAGAGAAACTTTTTGCAATGTTTCAAAGAAGAATTCTTGAGAGTCAGAAAAAGTGCAAGAGTCGACTAGAAGAACCAGGAGTATGTTGGAAATAAAGCAGAGGCTGGATTTGGCAGATAGAGATAAACACGAATAAAACTAGCAATTCCAAAATTGACAAATAAATGTGGGATTACAAAGCATTAATTATATTTGTGAAACATGACAGAATAAGAAAACCTGGCAATATTGGACTTTTTTTACTTTGTTGAACTTGTAGGAAACGCTAAAGAATATGCCCTACTTCATGCCATTAATGTTTTGAAGAACACTGAGGATGGAGGGAGGAAGAGGCAGGAAAGAATTAGCTGTAAGTAAAACAAACTTTTGTTCTTAACAGTAATATTTTTTTATAAATCATGATATAATCTGCATGTTATAAAGTAAAATTTTTCTCAGTTATTTTCAAGTGCAATGGGGATACTAAAGTAAACAAGTGCCCTTGTTTTTTTCCTTCTTTTTTCCTCTTGTTCAGTTTTAAAAAATGTAGGCATGGCAATGGAAAAAGAAAAGAAAAGTCTGGTTGAAAGAGCAGGATACAAGAAAATCAATGTGCTTTTCTCACTCTTGCATGACGGAATGACTGGATTAAGGCCCTTGGCTTGATATAGCAGCAAGTTTTAAGAGAAAGCAAATAAATAAAAAACAACATTACCTAGCAAATAAATGAGCGCTTGTAGAAGCAACTTTATATTTGGTACTTATGTCTCCATGGAGACAATCTGATAAAGAGCAATAAAAAACAGAACACTTATTTCTTTCAATGGCTAAGAGATAATGTTTTCTGAAAGCATTCAAGTGTTTTCCCCATATGGGAGAGTAAGAAAGATACAACAAAACCAAGCAGCACATAGTGGAAAAGTACAGTTGTGTACACCTCCCATAAAGGTAGATGTTAGAGTGTCTTCACTGTTGCAGTCATGACTGTAGGGTTCTCCCCTGCCGGCAGGCAGCCCCAGGTCGGCCAGAATCCCAAAGTCTGGGTCCGGCGTCGGCTGTTCAACCATGCTCCCTGACGTCAGAGTGCCAGGAGTACAAAGCTGACAGCCGACGCCATCTTCTCCAGTTTTTCTTGCCCCAGATGTCAGGAGTCCCAAAATGAAAAAGGTGCCAAAACCTTTGCAAATACACCTCAGAAGAATGGTGAAAAAAGAAATACACAAAAGTAAAAATAAGAGGGGACAGGAGGGAGGGAAACCCAGACTGCAACAGTGAAGACACTCGAACATCTACATTTATGGTAGGTGTACACAACTGTACTATGTTCATCGTGTTTCACTGTTGCAGTCATGACTGTAGGGTAGAATCCCAAAGCTGAAAGAAAGGGAGGTGGTCATAAAGAGGAAGGGGTGGCTAAAATGCCCTGCAAGATTGCAGAGGCAAAGCCTGCCCTAGACTTAGAGTAGAGAGGTAGATTGTAGTGCTTAGAAAATGTATGCACTGAACTCCAAGTTGCAGCTTCCAAAATATCCTTGGTAGGAACTCCCCTGAGGAAGGCTGCAGAAGTGGCAGCAGCTCTGGTGGAATGAGTCTGTATACTCCCTGGGATTTGCTTTCCATGGTGAGAATAACAAAATCTGATTCCATGAGCAATCCATTTAGAAATGGTCTGTTTTGAAATGGCTTTACCTTGGGAACTGGAAGCATAACAAACAAACAATTGCTCTGATTTTCTGATGTCCTTAGTTCTGTTCAGGTAAAAACGTAGCTGTCTGTGTACATCCAAGGAATGTAAGATCCTTTCCCCTTTATTTTGAGGAGTGGGGAAAAAGGTTGGCAAGTGTATAGTTTGATTTAAAGCCACTTTGGAAACCACCTTAGGCATGAAGGTAGGATTAGTCCTCAAAGATACCCTGTCTTGATGAAAAATAATATACGGTTCCACAGCCATTAGAGCTTGTAACTCTGAAACCCTCCTGGCAGAGGTTAGGGCTAACAGGATGGCTGTCTTCCAAGATAAAAACTTGATGTCAGAAGAAGCAGCAGGCTCAAAAGGAGGCAAGGTTAGTTTTTCCAAAACATAGTTGAGATCCCAAGCAGGAATAGGAGGAGATCTAGGAGGTCTTAAGTTCTTAGCTCCTCTGAGAAACTGTTGCATGAGCTGGTGGGAAAAGATGGGAGGGTCTGTATTATAATGAGCAGAAATAGCAGAGGCATGAATTTTAATGGAAGAGAAAGAGAGACCCTTATGTAAGAGATCTGTCAAGTAAATTAAAATTAAAGTAATGTTGGGAAGAAGAGGATCAGAATCCTGAGCCTGCATCCAGGAACAAAATCTTTTCCATTTTCCTGCATAAGATTTTCTAGTGCTAGGGCATCTGGCTTCTAAAATGACATCCATAACCTGCTTGGGCAGTAAAGAAGAAATTAAAGGCCCTGGATTAACCAGGCCACCAGACTGAGAGTTCTGACATGAGAGTGTAGAACCTGACCTTGATGTTGAGACAGAAGGTTCAGAGACTGAGGTAAAACCCAAGGGGGCTCCAGGCATAGGTTTTTTAGAGTTGGATACCAAAACTGCCGAGGCCAATTTGGAGCCAGCAAGATGATCATCTTGGGCTTGTCCTGTTTTATCTTCAATAAAACCCGTGGAAGAAGAGGGAGAGGCGGAAAGGCAAATCCCGAGAGGTTCCTCCAACTGAATGACAGGGCGTCCACTCTCCAAGCTTCTGTGTGGAAAATCCTGGTGCAAAAAGTCTGTAGCTGATGATTGAGATGGGATGCAAAGAGGTCTATGTGAGGACATCCCCAGACTGCTGTTATCATCTTGAATATTTTGGTGTCCAGCATCCACTCATGTGGATCCGAAAGATGTCTGCTCAGACTGTCTGCCAGGAAGTTTTGTTTCCCTGGTAGAAACTGAGCCTGAAGATCCAGATTGCAAGATAGAGCTGTGTCCCATAGATCCATGGCTAGTCTGCAAAGGGGGTAGGAATGAGATCCCCCTTGCTTGTTTATGTACCACATAACTGTGGTGTTGTCTGTCCGTATTAACAGTTGTCCTGGTTGTAAAAGATTCCTGAAGGCCAATAGAGCTTTCTGAACGGCTAACATTTCCTTTAAATTGATATGCAGGTGCTTCTGATCCTTTGTCCAAAGGCCCTGCAAACAATTGCCCTGAAAATGGGCTCCCCAAGCATAATCCGAGGCGTCCGTGGTTAGAATCTGAGAGGCAGGAGGCAGACGGAAGGGCTTCCCTTTGTTTAGAGCACATGCCCTGGACAACCAAAGAAATTCCTTTTGAAGGCAAGGAAGAACGGAGATCAGTATGTCTAAACTGTGGCAATGCTGAGACCATACACTTTTTAGGAACCACTGTATTTTCCTCATGTGTAGTCTTGCATATGGTACGAGAAGGACGCAAGAGGCCATGTAACCCAAAGCCTGCAGGAATTTCCTTGCAGATAGATGAGTTAGAGTTGCCAAAGTTCTGAAAGTTGAAGCCAGCTGTAACTGTTTTTCGGATGTCAGAAATGCCATCTGGGTTGTGGTGTTTAGAAGTGCACCCAGAAAAGTTATCTGTTGGGATGGTGTCAAATTTGACTTTTTTATATTTACAGAGAATCTCAGGAACTTGAGGAGGTTCTGTACAAATTCTAGATGCTGGAGTAAGACATCCTTGCTGTCTGCCTGAATGAGATAATCATCCAGATAAGGGTAAATTTGAATTCCCTTGAGTCTGCAGTAATCTACTACTGGAGCCAGGCATTTGGTGAAGACCCTGGGCGCAGCAGGTAATCCAAAGGGCAGCGCAGAGAATTGAAAGTGCCTCGATCCGGCTTTGAACCTGAGGTATTTTCTGCGATCCTGCCTGATGGGAATGTGTAAATATGCCTCCTTTAAATCCAAAGTTACCATCCATGCATTCTTGGACAGCATTGGAAGTAGCTGCTGTAGAGTAAGCATCTTGAATTTTGGAACCTCTAGAAAGGTGTTCAAGACCGACAGATCCAGAATGGGTCTCCATGAGTTTTGCTTCCTTGGGACTAGAAAGAGCCTTGAATAAAACCCTTTTCCCATCTCTGAAAGAGGAACCAGTTCTATGGCATTCATAGCCAAAAGAGCTTCCACCTGGTTTAAGGCCTCCGTCCACTGATGTTTTGGAAGGTCTGGGCCATCCGCTTGGCCTTGGCAAGGTATGAAAATGGAATTTGTAACCTCTTAAAACCACATCCAAAACCCATATGTCTTGGGTTATTTGAGTCCAATTTTGATAAAAAAGGGAGTTTTCCTCTGAGAGGGGCTTCCAGGGAAAAAGTTCCTGTAGCCCCACAGAGGGGGTCATTGAGTTTGTTTCCTTTGAGATTGTGACCTGTCCTCTCCTCCCCTAGGGGTGGAAGCAGTCCACTGTCTTGGTCTATAAGCAGCTTGTGATTGAGGCCTCCCTCTGGAACGTCTGTATCTACCCCTCTGAGGCCTGTCTGAAGTGGGAAAGGACCAGTTTTTTGAAGGCCAATTCCTGCTATATCTAGGAGGCTGTATTTGTAGGAAATCTTTAACTGTTTGCATTGATTTCGCCTTATCCTCCATCTTTTTAATCACCTCTTTAGCTTTAGATCCAAACAAAACATTAGGCTGAACAGGAGCATCCAATAATTTTGCCTTTACCTGTTCAGGCAAATTTTGTTCCTTTAGCCATGCATGCCTCCTAATGACTGTGCCAGAGGCCGCAGCCCTACAAGAAGCCTCCAAGGCATCAAATCCACAGTGTAAACCATGCTTCCCAACCTGTTCAGTGGCATGCAATAAGTCATGTAATTCCTTATCCTCTGCACAGGCAGAAATGGAAGTAAGCTTTTGTTTTAAGACATACAATAGAAATTGCTGGTATTTAAACATATGAAACTGACAGTTTAAAGCCCTAATGGACAAAGTAGCAGAAGTGTACACCTTTTTACCCCATCTATCTAAGGATCGAGAATCCTTTTCAGTAGGAGTAGGATTTTTGGCAGAAGCGGCTTTAGCTCCCTTAGGACCCTGAGAAATGGTTTCAGGGTCAGCAGAAGGATTTTTGTATAAAAACTGATGGGAATCAGGAACCCTGTAATATCTATCAGGCTTCACAGGAGCAGGAGGAAAAGAGTCAGGGGTTAAGTTAGCCTCCGAAAAGGCATCATCCACAATATCCAAAACAGGAGGAATAGCCAGGGGTCTATGTTGGGGAAGAAGAAGAAATTCCCTCAGCCTTTTCTTGGATTCCGAATACTCCTGTCCTTCCCAATGGAAATGTTCCCTCATTTCATACAAAGTTTCCCCAAAAGAGAAATCCTCAGGGGGAGAAGCTGAAGGAATGGATTCTTCAGCATCAGAATCCTCATAAGGAGGGAAAGAATATTCCCGATCAGAAGAAGAAACTGAGGAAACATAAGCCTGATCAGAGGAATCATAAGAAACATCCTGCCTTGGCCTTTTGTCTGGAGGGGGATGAGAACCCCTAATCATAGTAAGTAAATCCTCCGCCATCTTGAGTAACTGTTTCTGTGACTTGGGAGCTGGTTCAGAAGAAGCCTGTGTAGAAGTCTTTGATTTTGAAGGAGTCTTTGCCTTTGTCTTTGGCTTTGCCTTTATTAGTAGCTGAGTAGGCCTGAAAACCCCTTCGGAAGCCGGTACCTGCACAGCGGCTCCGGACCCATCCGAAGGAGCATTGTCCGAAGGTCCTGCAACAGAAATATTTAAAGGCCTGGTTGGCTCCTCATGAGAGTCCGTTTCGGCCATCGGTTCTGAAATGGCCGACAGGGGCTGCAAAAGCGCCTCACTGACGACGGCCGAACCTGAAGCTGGCTCCGCTTGTGCGCTATCATCAAAAGATAATTGTAGATGTGTAGTACTAAGGATGCTAATGGCAAGGGAGGAGGATTACACTGGCATGTATTTATATTCCACTTAAGACTGCTATAATGGAGCTTAAGAAAATTCTGGAAGAAATAATAAGCTTTCATCAGGGAATATTACTTAGAGGTGGGTACTGGAATTTGATTTGCAGCAATAAAGATATATTTGGAGGGGCCTAAAAGGGAAAATATAACAAAGGAGGGTAGATTATTGAAGAACTTTATGAAAATATTTGGCATGGAAGATGTGAATTCAGTAGTAGGAGTTCAGAGTGAATTTATCTATTATTCTCCAACATACAAAAACTGGTTTAGAGTAGACAGAACATATATTTCCCAGGAACATATGCATTTAATTGAAAGTTTTGATATGCATCCAATAACTATTCCAGATAATGCACCAATAATAAATATAACAAAAATGCAGGGTAATGAAATAAACATGAGTTACCAGCACTTTCCCACCTATCTGTTGAAAAGAGAAGAATTTAACGAATGGTTCGTGGAAAATTTTCAGGAGTTATTACAGAAGACAGAAATTTCTTCTGAAATTATAGATAGGGTGTGGGATAAAATTAAAGTGGAGTTTAAAAATAGGGTGGAAATAAAAGAGAGAGAGAGATGGTTAAGAAATAAGACTTATTTAGAGGGACTGACAAAGGTTAAAGTATTGTAGAATAGGGTGAATCTCACAGAAAAAGAAGAGAAGTAATTGCAAAATGCTAAACAAAAATAAGGGACTGCCATGATAATATGCATGGGTTTAGAAAAATTGTTTTTCAGCAATTGCTTCTGATAACTCCATAGCACAAAAACTTCCTTGACCTGGTTACTACTAACATGGGCAACCGTTGCTCAATACCAATAGTCAATTCCTCCCTGGTTAGATCTGACCACAAACTAATTATCATGGAAATCCACATCTCATCCACAACACCAGCAAAGGTAACCACCATGAAAAACTTCTCCAAAGCTGACTTTGGGGTCCTACAAAACAGAGGTGGCTAACTTCACAGCACCCATGCAAATGGAAATAGGTGCATGAACGCCGAATCATACACTAATGCGCTGTATGAACATGTACATAAATGCATGGAACTAGCCATACCCAAAAGAACCAAGACGCTCTCCTCCAACAAAAGGAAGCCAATCTGGTGGTCCCCTGCTTTTAACAAACTCTACAAAAGGAAGAAGAAACTGTTGCAGAAAAAGGTGAAACCCCAAGACTGGAAAAACTCCCTTATTAGCCTTCACAAAAAGTTGAGATCCCTCATCAAAACCTCTAAAGCTAGCTATGAAGGCAGAATTGCGGCAGACACTAAAAACAACCACAAAGCCTTCTACAGTTATATCAAGCATCTCCACGGCAATACCCAGATTTGCTCTGAGTTACTGCACAATGGTACCTCCTATACTGAGCCAACAGATATTGCTAACATACTGGCTGACAGATTCAGTGCTAACTTTACCCCCCCCCCCCACAAAGGACCAATCACATTATCAGAAGAATGCCAGGCACCCAGCATTACTGCAGCACAGGTTAAAGCTGCATTGTCTAAGGTGAAGAATACAGCTTCCATGGGACCCGACAATATCCCTGGCTGTGTTCTACATGAACTACGAAGTGAACTGGCACCACACCTGTGTGCCCTGTTCAATCACAGCCTCACCTCAGGCTTTGCCCCTACAGAATGGCACACTGCTACAATCATCCCTCTCCATAAAGGGGGAGTGACTACAGACCCTGGGAATTATCACCCCATTAGCCTGACGAGCCTGATATGTAAGGCTATGGAACGCATCATCATGGACCTAATTAACAAGGATATAGAGAATCTCCAAACTCTGGATCCCACGCAATTTGGTTTTGTGAAGGGTAGATCATGCCTGCTCAACCTGGTTGACATCTTTGAGTCAGTCACTAGAGCTGTGGATGAGGACAAGGCAGTTCATATAGCCTACCTCGATCTGGCCAAGGCTTTTGATACCATCCCCACTCAGGAATTAATTATAGACTCATCAAACTAGGCATCAACCCCCATATCACTAGGTGGGTTGCAGATTGCCTCACAGATAGACCCCACAGTGTGAAAGTAGCAGACTCCAAGTCAGACTGCCGACCAGTCACCAGTGGATTCCTACTAGGATAGGTCCTGGGTCCTCTCTTGTTTGGCATTACTTCTCAGAAATCCAGGCCAACATGGAGGGACTCTGGCTGGCCAAGCTCGCCGATGATTGCAAGCTGGGAGCCATTATTAACTCCCCAAATGATGTAGACATCCTACAGAAAGGCCTCACTGAGACCAACAACTGGTGTTGAAACCATGGCCTTAAGCTTAATGCCAAAAAAATGCGTCGTCATTCCCTTTGGGAAAAACTCAGTTCCCACTAATTAACACATTGATGGTAGCCCACTGAACACCGAAGGCGTCATAAGAGATCTGGGGACACAGGTTGACAGCAACCTCTCCTTTGACCACCGCATTGCCACTGTGGTCAGAAAGTCCTTCTATGTGGCACATCTCATTACCAAGGATTTTGCATCCAGGAAGAAAGAGGTCATCATCTCTCTCTACTTCTACTCTTCCCTCATTAGACCAATCATTGAGTATAATGCCCCATCTAGCATGTACCTCACTAAACACCTGCAACAGCTGAAAAGGCAACAAAAGTACCTCACAAAGAGGATCCTAGGCCCTAAACACATGCCCTACATGGACAGACTCAAAAAAACCCAGCTTTTCTCGGTCTCATATAGTCTATTAAGAGGCGATCTCTGCTTGACTTACAAAGCCATGACTGACCCAGCCCTGTTAGAAATGTTACACCTAAAAAATCCCAATCCTTCCACACACACACTCCAGGGATCTCAACCTCATTACCACAATCAACAGAACATGCTGGAGGGACAGTTTCATAACCCAGAGACTGCCCATGCTCTGGAATAGACTTCCCATACATGTCAAGCAGAGCACCTCACTGGCCCTTTTCAAGAGGAATCTTGATGAGTGGATGGGAAATAGAAAGTTCACCCCAGGGATCACTCCAGTGGCTCTACTTGATAGATGCACTGGGAACTAATGGCGACATGACACCAGGGCACGTCTATGGGCTAGGCTTGCAAAGGCTCCAAGGCCGTTGACCTAGTACACACCTATGTACCTATGAACGATGACTCAGGCAACAGAAAGTAGAAAGGATTGTTGCCAAGCTTAGGGAGCCTATAACAAGGAAGATAACAAGAGATCCTGTAGAGGTACTAGAAATATTTTGAAGATTTTATGAAAGTCTGTACAAAGCAGAAACACATGAAAATCAAAAAAGGTACAAATGGAAATGTTTATGAAAGAATTAAATATGCCAAGGTTAGAGGTAGATGATGTTCAATTATTAATAGCTAGGAGATGAGAGAAAAATGGTGATGCATAAACAATCCACAAGAAAGTCCCCATGTATTGATGGTATTCCTATGGATGTTTGGAAGCTGGGTGGGAAAAAAACGATAAAGATATGAAAGTTTTTAGCAGTATTTTAAGAGGAGGAGAAATACCAACATCCTGGGAAAAAGTGGTGTTGGCTATAATACCTAAAGAGGGTAAAGACCCATCAGATCCATCTTCATACAGGCCCATTTAAATCCTAACCCATGATTATAAAATGGGTATGTTTATAACGGCCAAAAGAATGGCAAAGGTGATGCCAAAATTGATAGATATGGATCAATATGGTTTTCTCAAGGGGAGGCACACATTTGACAACATTAACAGAGCACTGATGATCCAGAGGGAAGCACAATGTAAGAAAATACCACTCTTGTTGATAGGTCTTGATACAAAGAAAGCAACTGACAGAGTAAGCCAGGAGTTTATGAGCAAGGCAATGGAAGCATCTGCATTCCCTGATAAAATTATAAGGTTGATTAGGAGGATATATGTGAAATCGGAGGTGAAAATTAAAGTGGGTGGGTTCCTATCTGATCATTTCTGTTTGAGCAGAGAAAACAGGCAGGAGTGTTCTCTTTCCCCTTTTGTTATTTGCATTATACTTAGAACAACTGTCAAAGAAAATAAGGGATTCAGAAATTCAAGGATATAACTGGTATGGCATTCAAGAAAAGCTGGCTTTATTTGCAGATGATACGATTTTATACCGGATAAAACCAGAAAAGAACATTTCAGTTTAGTGGAACATTTTGAGACAGTTTCAAATCTTTTCGAGAACAAAACTAATGAAGCTAAAACAAAGGCAATAGCTGTAAATTATGCACCCACACACAAAGTGCTCCAGCAATATCCATATTTATAAGGACAAGATAAAATGAATTACTTAGAAGAATGGATTAAAAGGATTCTGTTATGGCAGCTAGGGATATGTGCGAAGAGACTAAACAAAATATAATACAAAAACTGAGAAACTGGAAGCTATGTTTTATGGACTGAATAGCAAGATACGACCAGTTAAGGAGTCCCTTTAGTTTTATACACAGGTCAGGCATATTTTTTTTTTATCAACCAGAGGAGAAATTGTAGATAGCAATTAATAAAGAGCTGAAGGATTTTATCTGGAAGGGGAAGATGGCAAGAGTCAGGTGGGATAAGCTAATTCTTACAACAGAACAATGTGGTTTGTGATTACACAATACACAATTTGAAATGGTATTTCAGAGCTACACAGTTAAGGCTCCTATATAAAGTACAATTAGAAACATATAATTCAAAGTGGAAAGGGATGATGATGATGAAATGGGAGAAGGTCAGGAAAAGTACAATTGTGTACACTTACCATAAAGGTAGATGTTCGAGTGTATTCACTGTTGCAGTCATCACATTTGGGTTATCTGCCTGCAGGTAGCCCTCAGCCGGCCTGAATACCAGAGTCTTGGATACCTGTGTCAGATGCGGTCTCTTCTTCCATAATGTCAGGTCGTCCGGGGAATAAAACATACAGCCGACGCCATTACATCAGTTTTTCTTGCCCCAGATGTCAGGTGCCCCCACAATGGGAAGCAATTATATGTTATGGTACACCTCCATCAAAAAGCAAATACACCAAACAAGAAGGAAACGTAGAGCCAAGAAAAGTCAGGGGGATGGTGGGAGGGTAACCAGGACTGCAACAGTGAATACACTTGAACATCTACATTTATGGTAATTGTACACAACTGTACTATGTTCTTCGTATTTCACTGTTGCAGTCATCACACTTGGGTTGATAATTAAAGCTGAGGAAGTTAGAGAGCATTAGGGCCAGCTATTAAGCCCTGCAAGACTGCAGTGGCAAAACCAGCTCTGGATTTAGAAAATATAGGCATGTGGTAATGCTTGGTACATAGCTCCAGGTAGCAGATTCTAGAATGTCCCTGGCAGGGACTCCTCTGAGAAAGGCTGTAGAGGTAGATGCAGCCCTGGTGGAATGTGATCTTATCCCCTGTGGGGTAGGTTTTCCACAGTGTTTGTAGCATAAATGAATGCAATGGGATATTCACTCATAAATGGTTTGCTTTGAAATGGCCTTCCCCTCTGCCCCTGCAGCAAAGCCAACTAGCAGCTGTTCAGATTTTCTGAGAGGCTTAGTCCTGTCCAAATAAAATCTTAGTTGTCTGTGCACGTCCAGAGAGTGCAGTATTCATTCTCCTTTGTTTTGTGGATTAGGGAAAAAAGTAGGCAAATGAATGGACTGATTTAAGGCCACACTAGACACCACATTGGGCATAAAGGAAGGACTGGTCCTGAGGGAAACCCTGTCTGCATGGAAGATAATGAAGGGCTCCACTGCCATGAGGGCCTGTAATTCAGACACTCTTCTTGATGAAGTGATGGCTAGAAGGAAGGCTGTTTTCCAAGAAAGGAATTTCAACTGTGCAGTTGCAGCTGGCTCAAAGGGAAGTAGTAGAGTGAGCTTTTCCAGTACAAAGTTAAGATCCCAGGCTGGAGTAGGGGCTCTCCAGGGGGATCTTAAATTTTTGGCCCCTATAAGGAATTGCTTTAGGGGGATGAGAGAAGAGGGGTGGCTCAGTACTCTAATGTGCTGAAATGGCAGAGGCATGAATTTTAATTGACGAGAAGTATAGGCCCTTGTGGAGCACTTCTGTTAAGTACTGAAGAATAGGAGATAAGCTGGGCACTGTTGTGCCCATCCCCTGAGTCTGGCTCCAGGAACAGTATCTTTTCCACTTTTCAGCATAGGATTTTCTAGTACTAGGCCTCCTTGTCTCCAGAATGACATCTAGCACCTGCTTACTGAGGGATGCTATTGGAGAGCTCAAGGAATTAGCCAGGCTGCAAGGTTCAGGGTTTGAAGCTGAGGGTGCAGAATCTGTCCCGCCTACTGGAACAGCAGGGAAGGGGGCTGAGGCAGGTGCCATGGTTCCAGCAGTGTCATACTGCACAAGGGGGGCACCAGTGCTGGCGTGGCCAGTCTGGTGCAATCAGTATTATGCTTGTCCTGTTTGATCTTTTGCAGAACCTTCGAGAGGAGAGGCAGAGGGGGAAAGGCATAAACTGAGAGGCTTTCCCAGGTGAAGGACAGGGCATCCACCTTCCAAGCTTGACTGTGGGAAGCCCTTGTGCAGAATTTGTCCAATTGGTAGTTCTGAGGGGAGGCAAACAGGTCTACCTCTGGAGTCCCCCATTTTTTCCTCAAGAGGTTGAATATTTTTGGTTCCAGTTTCCATTCGTGTGGGTCCATGAGATTTCTGCCTAGGTCGTCTGCCAGTGAATTTAGCTTGCCTGGCAGGAATTGAGATTGTAGGTGCACTTGGTAGCTCAAGGCTGTGTTCCACAGAGCCATGGCTAGTCTGCAGAGAGGGTACGAGTGGGTTCCCCCCTGCTTGTTTATGTACCACATAACTGTGGTGTTATCTGTCTTTACCAATAGTTGTCCTGGAAGAATGCAGTCTTTGAAGGCTGTCAGGGAATTCTGTACAGCTAACATTTCTTTTTGGTTGACATGCAGGTGCATCTGTCTTGGGTTCCATTTGCCCTGAATGCACTGCCCTGCCAAGTGAGCCCCCCCCATGCATAGTCTGATACGTCTGTTGTTAGAGTTTGCGCGGCAGGGGGTAGAGTAAAAGGGAGCCCCTTGTTGTGGTAGCAGGCCTCTGCCCAACAAAGGAACTTTGTCTTTATACAAGGAATGATAAGAATCATTGATTCCAGGTCCTGAGAATGTTGATACCATAGGCTTTTTAGATACCATTGTAGTTTCCTCATATGCAGTCTTGCATATGGAATTAGTAGAATGCAAGAGGCCATGAACCCCAGGGTTTGCAGAATTTTCCTTGCAGATAGCTGGGTCTTTGTGACCAATAGTTTGAAGTAGTTTGTCAAATAAACTTGTTTCTCTGGAGTGAGGAAAGCCATCTGGGAACTTGTGTTCAAGCTTGCTCCCAGGAATACAATCTGTTGGCAGGGTACTGGGTGAGATTTATTTTCATTTATGGTGTACCCCAGTGAGGTCAGAAGTTTCTTTACGAATGCCAGATGTTTTAATAGCAAGTCCTGGCTTTCTGCCTGAATCAGATGATCGTCCAAGTATGGGTATATCTGAATATTTCTCTGCCTACGGAATGCAATGCCTGGAGCTAGACTCTTTGTGAATACCCTGAGCGCAGTAGATAAGCCAAAGGGAAGTGCAGAGAACTGATAGTGCATGGAGCCTGCCCTGAAGCGTAGGTATTTCCTACAAGATTCCCTTATTGGAATATGCAAGTAAACTTCCTTTAAGTCTAAGGTTGCCAACCAGGCATCTTTGCCTAGCATAGGAAGCAGCTGTTGAAGTGTTAGCATTTCGAATTTTGGGATTACCAGAAAGGTGTTTAGAATAGAGAGGTCCAGGATAGGACGCCAGGAGCTGTCTTTTCTGGATACCAGGAAAAGTCTTGAATAAAAACCTTGTCCCCTTTGTTCTGCTGGGACAGGTTGAATAGCCCTGATAATTAGAAGGCAGAGAACCTGCTGTTGGGCCTCCTCCCGCTGATTTGGGGGGTAGGGTCTGGTTAACCATTTGAGGTTGGTAGGGTGTGGAAGTGGAATCTGTATCCTTGGGAAACTATATTCAAAACCCATTTGTCCTGGGTAATGAGTTCCCAGTTTTTTGCATGCAGGGCGAGCTTTCCTCCTAAGGGAGCAGGCAGTTGAGCAGGGCTTAGAAGGGTTAAGGTTACGTCATTGTGCCATTTTTCCATAGGGGGTGGCTTACTACTCCCTGCTTTGGAAGTGGGATCTCCCCCATTGCTTAGGCCTGTGCATAGCCTGAAATTGTAACCTAGGTGGTCAGCTGTTCCTAGGTTTGGACTGAAAAGGCCTGGAAGAGACTGGAAAGGACCATTTCTTTGAAGGCCAATGCCTACTTAATCTGGGAGGCTGTACTTGTAGGAAATCTTTAACAGTTTGCATAGATATAGCTTTTTCCTCCATCCTTTTGAGGAGTTATTCTGTTTTGTTGCCAAACAGGCAGTCTTGGTTTAAGGAAGCATCCAGTAATTTAGCTTTAACATGATCTGGCAAGTTTTGCTCCTTAAGCCAAGCATGCCTTCTAAGTACAGACCCAGTGACAGCAGCCCTGCAAGATGCTTCTAAGAGTCAAAACCACATTGCAAAATATGTTTACCAACTTGTTCTGCAGAATGCATTAAATCTTGTAATTCTTTGTGTTCAGCACAGTCAAGAATCAACATAATTTTCTGTTTAAGCAGTCCCATAATATGCTGCTGGTACTTTAACATACGAAACTGGCAATTTAATGGCCAACGTAGCAGAAATGTATACCTTCTTACCCCATCTGTCCAAGGCTCTAGAATCTCTATCAGAAGGGGTAGGATTTTTGGCAGCAGTAGCCTTAATGCCTTTTGGTCCTTGGGAAATGGTCTCTGGATCTGCAGTAGGATTCTTGAAGAGGAACTTGTGAGAGTCAGGTACTCTGTAATACCGGTCAGGTTTTCTGGGAGCTGGAGGTAAGGTGTCTGGAGAAAGGCTAGATTCCAAGAAAGCATCATCTACAATGTCCAGAACAGGAGGGATAGCTAAAGGGCTGTGTTGAGGAAGGAGTAAGAATTCCCTACGCCTCTTTTTGGAGTCAGTGTAATCCTGGCTTTCCCAGCGAAAATGTTACCTAAGAGCGTGCAAGCTTTCACCAAAAAAAAAAATCTTCTGTAGGGGAAGCAGAGGGAACAGAATATTCTGCATCAGAATCCTCATAGGTAGATAAGGGCAAATCCTGGTAATCAGAAGGAACAGAAATATCAGATTCCTGATCAGAAGAATCAGAAGGAAAAATCAGTTCTAGGTCTCAGAGGGGGAAGGCTGGCTTCCCCTAATTAAGGTAATAAGGTCATCATCCATTCTAAGCATTTGTTTTTTAGGCATATGATCCTGAGCATGCGGTCTGGACGTCTGTTTTCTAGGCGTGGTGTGAGTTTTAGGCCTGGATGAAGAAGATGGCGTCGGTTTAAAATGCAAGTCTGTAGGCCTGAATACACCCTCAGAGGCCGGTGCCTGCACAGCGGCTCTGGACTCATCCAAGGTAGAGACATCCGCAGGTTCCATAGTCGAAGAAGCATCTTGCAGCATACCGGACTCTGAATGGGTCTCAGTAGAGGCCTGCGAATCTGAAGTAGTGGGCATCAGGGGCTGCGAAAGCACCTCGAGTACCGGCGGACTGGCGACTAGCTTAACAGAAGCACCATCTGCAGTTTTGGACCTATGTTGTCTGTCTGTCTTCATCCTTACACTTTTTCAGAAGATCGGTAGTCGGATGGCTTAACAAAACCATTTCGGAGTATGGATACAGAGTACCAAAATAATTTGCTGCAAAGATAGCCCGACGACGAATAGTTCGGGGGTTGAACAAAGCACAAAACCAACAACGAGGGATGTTGTGGTCTGGGCCTAAGTAAGGAATGCAGTACAAATGAAAATCTTTATGAGGTATTTGCTTTCCACAGGTAAGACAATTGTTAACTTTTACTGACATTGGCTGGAGCAAGAAAAAAGATCCCCAATGGGGTACTCATCTTTTTGAAGACTTCGGTTCTGAAACTCGAAAACGAAAATTTCAGGAGTTGGCCAACCGGCACTTGCGAACTGCTTCTGCTTTGGGCACCGCGCAACAAGTAAGACTGATGTAATGGAGTCAGCTGCATGTTTTATACCAGTGATGACCTGACGTCATGGAAGAAGAGACAGTATGCGATGCAGGAATCCAAGACTCTGGTATTCAGGCCGGCTGAGGGCTACCTGCAGGCAGATAACCCAAATGTGATGACTGCAACAGTGAAACACGAAGAACATCAAGGAGAGACTGGGATTTTGAATGCAGATCCTTAAGGAGAACAACAATAACCATACAGAATATTATATTCATAAAGTAGCAGAAAGTATTCTAAGAATGAAGCCAGCACTAGAATGAAGAAAGGAG
This sequence comes from Protopterus annectens, assembly GCF_019279795.1. NCBI lineage: Eukaryota > Metazoa > Chordata > Ceratodontiformes > Protopteridae > Protopterus > Protopterus annectens. The sequence continues at coordinate 742,725,543 of NC_056730.1, read as the reverse complement.
ATTCTGATGATAGGGATGACTGCTATTAGGGATACTGATAGCACAGTATAGACAAATAGAAAGAGAAAGAAATAGGGGGATCCAAAGCAAAAGATCAGCACCAGTAGAGTTTTTAATAGAATCTAGAACAGAAGCTACTGTTAAAAAAGGAATCATTAGTAGAGCATATAAAATATTGCATAATAACTATAAGAATAAATCAGAGAAGGTTAGAAATAATTGGGAAGAGAAACTGGATAAGCAATTCTCAGAGAAACAATGGGGGGATTTATGTATGTCTCCCAAATATGCAATAAAGTCTAAAAGATTTAGGATCTTTGCATGAAAGTGTATTTTTATACCCAAAGTAGACTAAATATTTTTCCACAGGTAGACAGCAAATGTTGGAAGTGTGATGGGGAAAAAGGAGGTAATTGGGAACACATTTTCTCGGAGTATAATGAGTTGGCAGACTTTAAGATTCCCTGCAGACTGTTCTATCAGAAATGTGGGGTGAGCAAATTGGAAGCCCTGCATTTGAGAAGGTTTCTGCTTGTTTGTACCGAGCTGAAGTGAGGTGGGCTACCAGCCACAATTCTGAGCTATCAGATGACAAGAGGCTTCTGAGCTTCCAGAAAAACCTAAGTTGCCTGTTTTTTTTTTTTTTTGCTTATTTATACTTTTTACTGCACTTTTTTATTCCCTGCCGTACTTTAATATTGCATTTATATATTGTGTACTAATCTACACTGTTGTACTTCAATTATCTGCCTTACTGTGCCTGTTAAATCAAATTTTATTGCTGTTTTCACTGTTTACTAAGCTCTTTTTGCTATTTTCAGTTTTAAGCATTTGCTGTTGTTTTTCGTGCTTGCAAAGCAATTTGTTCTGGTTTTCCAGCCAAGCAGTGTTACAATAACTAATTTTAAACATTCTTTAGTCTCCTTGCTGATTTTCTGCTGTTTTAAACATTTTTTAGTGCCTCACTGCTATTTTTTCTGCTGTGTTAAAAATTCTCTAGTGATTCCCACTAAAACTAGGGAAGCTAGTAGCTGTAGCACAGTCCAGATACAGGTTTGTTGTATCTGGGTCTGTTTGTAGTGGCTGTTTGTTCTGAGCATGTTTTCCAGGCCATCTTGGATTGGAAGGGGCCTTTCTGCACTCAAGTCAGTGGATTGCGCTGATTGGAACCTACATACTGAAAGGTGGCTGGTCTAGGGTTTAGTATAAGCATCGTCATTGGCCCTTTTGAACCTTTTTAAAGTTTTTTCAAGTTTTTAGCTTCTGGTATTTAAGCCCTGCATTTGAGCACGTTTCTGCTTGTTTGTGCATTTGCATCATTGTGCACTGCTGCGCAATTGTGTACCATAGCCGGTCAGATCGATTCAACAGTTTTTCCCTTAGTTACAGCTGTAACACATTTTTGTAGCCCTCATTCTTAGTACTTTCCCAGTCAAAGAAATACTGCTACTTGTCCTTGCTTGATCCTGAAAAGCCCCCCCCAGTGACAACAGTCTTCAACATAGCATTATGGGCAGGTAGACCACCCTTGTTTCTCCTGCCAACCTTGCTGGCTTGGGACTCTTAAGGCAGTGTAGTAATTGTCTCATGCACACTGACAACTCTCTACTAATAACTCATTCTATTACAGAGTGTGAGAGATTTATCTACACCAAGAATCTTGAATCCATGCTCTCACACTCAAAACAGTAACACGGAAGAGGATGTCAACCCACCCACCACTACTCATACACATATTACGCATCCAACACAAAAATCACCATATGCAGAGGTTCTCTTAAAAAAACTACTGAGACACCAGAGACCTTCAAAATACAAGACTGCTACAACTAACAGTTCCCATAGCACCCATGACACATAGCAAAACCAGTGATTCACCTACCAACCCGTAAAAAGTAATTCACCTACCAACCCGTAAGGCGTAACATTCAAAAAACAAATTTTCTAGTCATTCGAGACTCAATAGTGAGACAAATGCATGTTCCACTCACCAGGTTGGACAAGAAGAAAGTCACAGTCAGCTCCCTGTCCGATGCCAGGATTTATCAAATCACACATGCACTTAGGTCTTACAACAAGTACCATTATAACTCTGTCATAGTTCACGTTGAAGTGAATGACCTGAGACACACCTCAACGGACTATATGAAGAGAGGCATGACTGCACTGAGTACGTGTCCCAGGCAGGTATGTCCCTAGCCTTCAGCAGCATACTACCCTCACCTAGATTGATGCCACAGTATAAATAAAAAAATGACTGATTTCAATAATTGGCTTAGTTTTTGGTGTCATTCAAAGGGGATCCAGTTTCTGTCAGCTTGAGAAGCCATGGTCAATAAACCTTGCTGCTTTGCAGGGATGGTTTGCACTGGGAACCTCTAGGCTTTCAACTGTTGGCAGAGGCTCTTGCCACCCCATAGTGCCTTTCTTAGGCAAGGTCTCAAAAGCACACTTACAGACATGAAATTTGCCAGTCATAACAAAATAAGTGTCATGCTGCTAACCGCTAAGAGCTTAAACCAAAAACTGCACACCCTGGAAGCACTTCTATTACTGGAAGATATAGACATCTATGCAGTCATACAAACCTGGTTCAAGGCCTCAGAGAGTACCCCAGCCTTGCATGGCTACAAAGCCTTCAACACTTTCAGACCGCAAAATGAACATGTGAGAACCAAAGGAGGAGGCGTTTCTAGATATATTAGAGATAAATTCACCTCACATCTAGTTACATTAGACAACTGCATGGAGTTACTCCAAATTCAGGTTACAGTGGGTTAAGAACCCCATTCGAGTCTTAGACAGTTTTAGATCCCCCTCCACGGGTCATGACGTGCACGAAGCCTACTTGACCAAACTGAAGATGAACCAAATATTACCAAACACTCTGGTTATGGGGGATTTCAATTATCCCACCAACAACTGGGAAACCTACACTAGCCCTAACCCACTAGTACAAAAGTTCCTTGACTTTGTTAATTCAAATGCCCTGAAACAAACTGTTCATACTCTGCCAAGAGAAACAAACATACTAGATCTAGTCCTCACTAACATGTCAAACGGATGCACTACCTCAATTCCTGGCCTCTCATTACTTAAATCTTACCATAAATCAGTCACCTTCAAGCTGACACTAACAGCAGAACTCACAAAGGGTGAAATCAGAATAAAAGATTTCACCAAGGCAAACTATACCCTCCTAGGCGAAGGTATAAATGCATTCAGAACTCCACTACCAGCTGGAAGTGGTAACTACACAGAAGCCTACACTAAAGCCCTGTACAATCACTTGAATAAGTGTATAGATTCAGCTGTACCAGAAAGAATCAAAGCCAGAGTCCCAGGTAAAAACAAGCTGCCATGGTGGCCATCCAACATCAACAAACTTTACAATAAACACAAAAAGTTGTTGTCAGTGAAAACAAAGGTGAGACCCCAAAAATGGAAAAGCACCCTCCTCAGCCTCAACAGGCAAATCCTCTAAGGATCTACTTGAGAAAAACTTTGCTAGCACAGCCAAGGGTAAGCATAAGGCCTTTTACAGCTATGTACATAACCTAAAAGGTAGGACCCAAGCATGTGCAGAACTAGTGAGCAACAGTATCACACACTGACCCCACAGAGATAGAAAACTTGCTAGCAGATAGGTTTGGTAAAAAAATTCACCCCCTATCCCCTCCAAGTCTATCACAAATCTTGCCCCAAACTTCCACCCCACCCTACACATCTGAAGAACAGGTTATCAAAGCCTTGTCCAAGGCAAAAAATGCATGCTTTATGGGACCAGATGGCATCCCAGGCAGTCTTCTAAACAAGATAAAATATGAACTAGCATCACCATTATGTACCTTTTTCAAACACAGTCTAACAGCAGGCTTTGTTGCTGTGAAATGGAGAACAGTAACAGTTAACCAGACGGCGCAGTGGTGCAGCGGTTAGTGTTGTCGCCTCACACCAAGAGGTTCTCTGGTTCGATTCTTGGCCAGGGTGCCTTCTGTGTGGAGTCTGCATGTCTTCCCTGCGTTCGTGTGGGTTTCCTCCCACATTACAAAGACATGCATTTGGAGAGTTTCTCCCCAGGTCTCCTCTGAAAATTTGTTCCAAGTCGGGCTTTCCTGGTAAACAAATGTTAAATATATAAACATATATTGCCCCTCCACAAAGGTGGCCTAGTAACAGACCCAGGGAATTACAGATCAATAAGCATGACCAGCCTCATCTGTAAAGCCATGGAACACATCATTAAGGACCTCATAAATAAGGACATAGGCGACCTCCAAACCCTGAATCCTACTCAATTCGGCTTTGTCAAGGGCAGATCTTGCCTGCTAATTCTTGTGGATTTTCTCAAAAATGTGACCATGGACACTGATGAGGGCAAATCTATGCACACAGTATACCTCGACTTGGCAAAGGTTTTCGACACAAACCCACAATCAGGCATTACCGTTAAACATAGCAAACAATGTAAACCCCTTAGTTGTAAGACGGGTTGCAAACTGGCTCACAAACCAGACACACACTATCAAAGTGCGCGACTCCATATCAACTAGCAGAACTGTTACCAGTGAGGTGCCACAGGGAACGGTGCTAGACCCCCTACTGTTTGGTATATACTTCTTAGATGTTCAGGTCAAAAATAAGGGGTTGTGGCTGACCAAGTTTGCAGACGAATGCAAACTGGGTGCAATTACTGAATCTCCAAAAAATGTCAGTATACTCCAGCAGGTCTTACACAGACCAATGACTTGTGAGTTAGTCACTGTCTTAAACTGAATGCAAAGAAATGCATTATCATTCCTTTCAGCACAACGCCCCTTCAACAATATCAAATCAATAACAATACCCAAAGTACCCACAAAGTGGTAAGGGACTTGGGTTGACAAGTTAACCGCGACCTTAACTTTGACCACTATGTGTCTATGTGTCTAAATACTAACGAATGCTTTATACATAGCACACTTCATTAGTAAACACATTGCCTCAAGAGCAAACAAAGTTATAACCCCGCTATATCTGGCATTAAACCAGCCCATAACTGAGTATGACACCCCGTTCGGCATGTACCGTACAAACCAACTGCAGCAACTGGAGAGACCTCAGAGGTTTCTAACAAAGAAAATCAAGGGACTCCAGCACTTGCTGCATACAGATTGACTAAAGTCCCTGTCACTTTACTCTGTATTATACATACTTCTTAGGAGAGACTTAAGCCTGGCTTACAGAGCAATTTCAGACCTACACCTAATGAACTTGCTGTATACCTGTAAATCAAACGGGACTAGGGCCACCCATTCCAGGGACCTAAGTACAGCCTGCGACTTAAATAGGACATGCTGGAGGGACAAATTTATCTCCTAATGACTGCCGTGTCTTTGGAATAGGCTACCTACTCATGTGAAACACAGCACCTCTATGACACTGTTCGAAAGGAACCTGGATGAAGGGATGGGGCACCGTAAATTCTTACTGGGTAGAGTGCCCACAACCCTCCTGGACATCATTACTAAATGCAATCTTGGGTATTAACTAATATTTCTATGGTATTACATTGGGATGAGACAGCTAGACTTGAAATGACCTCCAGGTCGATAGCCTAGTAATCTCCCATGACCCTAAAGATTTTTTTGAGCTGTTATACAGAATCGGAATTGCCTAGACATAGTAAGGCCTTGCTGAGTCTAATTATGATGACTGCCAAAAAAAACAATTACAAGGAAATGGAATTGAAAGTCTAACTATACTACAACTAGTGAATATAGTAACAGAGATAAAACAACTGGAAATGGGATCTTTAGGAAAGGGAAGAAGGAAATTACATAGAAAAAAAAGGAAATTGTGGGAACAGTGCATGCAGATGTGGAATAAGATTTAAAAGAAGGCACAATTTGAATGAGCTATGCAACATTTGACTGAGAGTGACCGGATAGATTATAAGTGATATTATAAGTGATATATAGCAATGTCTTTCGGCTTCTCTCATTAGGGGTCACAACAGAGGCTCATTGGTCCACAGATTGAGTGGAGTTTTTACAGTGTTGAGTTGCCAGCCTGGTGCCCAATCTTCATAAAAGGCATACACACATACACGTACTGCATGTCTTTAAAACTCTTTCGACCACAGGGAGGACAAATTATAACAATTATAAGTGATGTATAATGTTTGCAAATAAAATTATGTCAAAAGGGTTTATTTTAATTTATATAAATGCATAATTGTCTATGTCATAAGTGATAATTAAATAAAGATGTAAATATATTTCTTCAATAAAAAAAAAAACAGACAACTGTTTATCATGAATCTTGTAACTGCCTTTTGCTTCCATATGTGATCTGTCCTACAACAAAAGACAACCACTTTCTATAAATATTTAAAATGTGTGACTTTGAAGAAAGAGGATGGTATAGTGGCTTCAGTAATGAATTTTGACTAATCGTTCACAGACACTGTGATGTTCCCACTCTGGGCCAGTAATCAAGGAGCCTGAATCCTCACCACTGGCACGGGAGAGGGATGTTCACTTGGAACAAAAATAGATATACACAGTACTTCCAGATGCAGCTCTCTCCATCAAGCACAATTTCCCTTAAGAGCACACATGGAACACAGTCAGCCCAGAGTCTGGATTTCTTTTTATCAGTCTTCCTCCAGTGCCCCAGTAAAACTCCCCACTAGCACAGTTATAGGGTTAAGTACACAGCAAAGTGTCCAAGCCAAGTCCTCCAGCACCATCTCTGTGAAACCAGTGCTTTGTGTCCCTACTCCAAGTAGCTGACATACACAAACTCTGAGATTTGACTTTCACTAACACACACACACACACACACACACACACACACACACACACACACACACACACACACACACACACACACACACACACCTGGGAAAGGCTGGCACAGATTTACACACACACACACCTGGGAAAGTCTGGCACAGATTTACTAGCTATGCCCCCGTTTTGCCCAAACTATTAGGTAGTTACTGCCACCCGACACTCAAAAGCCAGCTACTCTAAGAATCTTACACGTGTACCCAATTATATTGAGTGAAATGAATATTAATACAAATGGTAGTGTTTGGACCCATGCAGTAAGGCTTTCAGGAGTGGCCACAGAGTCAACAAATAGATATGAGTACCCTCAAAGGTTAAAATATTCTCTAAAGGATCAGCCACAATGAATGTTTAAATATGTTTAAATATACTTAATAATAAATAATAAAAGAACATGAAAACATGAAATATCTATTTACAGTAAACACCACAGTTCCAGACAAAGGAAATACAAAAAAAAATAACACAGCTGGAAACATTCACACAATTACAGAAAAAGAATATTAAACTATTCTCACTATGTTTCCTGACTGCTCTAGAGAATTATGGTCTTACTTACTTAATAAAGCAATGCAAGATGAAGTAGGTGAGGTATCCTTCTATGTCAGGTCCCAAGAAAGAGACTGCCCCGAGACTTCTGACTCACCTAATATTAAAACATTATTTCTGTACGTAATGACATCACATACATCTATCAGACTTCTGGTTCCCAAGCAATCCCCCCCACTGCTAGAAATTGCCAGGATTTAGCACCTACATGTCAACTAAGCACTTGGGCTTCAGACCAGTTGTTTTACATTAGGAAGGTTTGTGGCCTGCACTGTGGTGGCAGGACAGGTAGCTTACATCATTCTAAGTTAGGAACTGCTGATTGAGAGCTCAGTGTCTGTTATTCTAAAAGTGTATTAGTTCTGGTTTAAGCACTTGGGCTTCAGGCCAGTTATTTTACGTTAAGAAGGATTGCGGTCTGCACTCTTGTGGGAGGAGAGGCTGGACTCTGCCCTTCTGAGCAGGGAATTTCTGGTTAAAGGCTTATAGTGCCTGCATATTCTAACTGTTTCTTGCTGAAATTGGTACACCTTGTTTGCTATAGCATAGACTAGATCCAGGCCTGCTGAATCTAGCTTTATTTGTATGCTTGTTGTTTGTTTATTTCCCTGAAACGCTAATTTCACCTAAAACGCGGCCTTTTAGCACTTCTGTGGATCCCTAGTGATATCTGCATTACTTACTGTACTTATTTCCTTGCTTCACTTGAAAGAAAGTTACTGTTTGTCATTTTTGCATTTAAGTTACCTGTAACACATTGCATTTAAGTTACCTGGCACTTGCTCACTAAAGCAATTATATAAGTCAGCTCTAAAAAATTAAAAGCACTACACCCTCACAAACTCCCCTTGAGTACCTTGTTCCCCATTGGCCCTTTTTTCAATTATAAAGGAATTCCCAATACTATTCTAGCATGTCCAAAGGTCAGTTGTCAATCTCCTCTCCGGTCCAGCAGGTGAATCTGGGAATCTTGAGGCAATGTTACAACTGCCTCATGTACACAGACAACCCTCTCCTCCTCCCAACAAATTCCAACACATGTGAGAGATGCAACCATATAGCCAAACTGGAGGCTAAGCTCTCTCAACTCAGTACTGGCGTAACCAGTCAGGAGGAGAAGGAAACCACACTCACTACAATTCCAGTCTCACATAGACCTATCACGACAACAAACCAAACACATAAACACACAAAACATACTGAGGGCTCTAAATAAAAATCTGCCTAAGCAGCAGAGACCTCCAAAGCAGACACCCAAGCAACCGCTACCCCAAAACAAAACACGTGCAACACATAACTCACAAAGCCAGTGTGCGAACAGTCACAGCCCTTAAGGCTAAACAACACACCTGATACACTTGTAATAGGTGACTCGATCGTCAGGCACACTGACGTCCCGCTCACCAGGCTGAACAAGGAGAAGGTCACGGTGAGCTGCCTGTCAGGCGCTAGGATCCGCCACATAACACAAGTACTCAGGTCACTCCAAGGCAAGTACAAATATGACTCAGTCATTGTCCATGCTGGTGTGAATGACCTGAGACGTACCTCCCTGGACTACATGAAAAGAGACATAGAGGAGCTCTCTGAGCATGTAGCCCAGGCCGGTATGACCCTGACCTTGAGTAGCATCTTACCCTCACCAAGAATGATGCCACAATATGAAGACAAGATGATCAATTTCAACAATTGGCTTAAGTGTTGGTGTCATTCAAAGGGGATCCAATGCCTGTCAGCCTGGGATGACATGCTCGACAAGCCACGATGCTTCGCTAGGGACGGCTTGCACCTGTCACCCTGGGCTTTGGATATTGGCAAAGGCTCTTGCTACCCCATAGTGCCTTTTTAGGCAAGGCTCAAAAGACAAACCCACCTCCATAGGTATCACAAGGGATAAGAAACTAAGAGTAATGCTACTCAATGCCAGAAGTCTAAACCTCAAGATGCACGACTGAAACTCTCCTTAGCATGGTGAACATCGATATCTGTGCAGTAACAGAAACCTGGTTCAAGGCTCCTGAGAGCACCCCAGCACTACCAGGTTATACCTCATACCATGCTTTTCGGCCCCAAAACTTGGACCGAACCACAAAAGGTTGGGGAGTATCAATATTCATCAAAGATACCCACACCTCCAGGTTGATGGCACAGCACGAAGCATCAGAGACTATCCATGTGCAACTAACTGTGGGTAAAACTGCCTTCCAATTTATAGCCTGCTACAGACCACCCTCCCAAACACAGGAACCCCACTTGGCCTTCCTGAGAATACTGGAAAATATGAAGGTCTCTCCAAACACCATTATATTGGGCGACTTCAACTACCCAAACATAGACTGGGAGCATTACTCTAGCTCCAACACCCTAGCCCAAAGGTTCCTAGAATTTATAAACTCAAATGCTATGGAACAACTTGTTACCACTCCCACCAGAGGGGAAAACATACTGGACCTGATCATCACCAACATGGGGACACTATGCTCCAGACCAGAAGTGTATCCCTCACTGGTAAGATCAGACCATAAACTAATCTCACTGGATATTCACATCCCGACCCCACCCCCTGCCCAGAAAACCACAGTGAAAAACTTCTCTAAAGCAAATTTCACATGCCTCAAAACTGAGGCAAAATCCTTCAAAGCCCCCGGGCCTGTGGAAAATACGGCCCAGACCGCAGAATCCTTTATAAACGTATTCTATGAACACCTTCAGGAATGCATGGATCATGCAATCCCAAATAAAACCAAGACCCAATCCTCCAAAGGCAGACATCCTGTCTGGTGGACCCCAGCCATAAACAAACTATACAATAGAAGGAGGAAGCTACTACATGATAGAGCAAAATCCCAAAAAGGGAAGGCATCTCTGATCAGTATTAGCAAAAAACTATTGGCACTCATAAAATCGTCTAAGGCCAGCTTCGAGAGAAAAATTGCACAGGACACTAAGGATAATCACAAGGCTTTCTTTAGTTATGTTAGGAACCTGGGTGGGAATTCCCAGATATGCTCAGAATTAGTCCAAAATGACAAAAATACACCGAACCCACAGACATTGCCAACATCCTAGCTGACAGGTTCAGTGCAAACTTCTCTCCCTCTCCCCACCAAAAGGGCAAATATCTATCCCAGCAGAGTGCTGCCCCCCTGACATCTCAGATGCTCAGGCCCTCCCCAAAGCAAAAACACAGCATCAATGGGACCAGATGGTGTCCCGGCTGCATCCTACATGAACTCCAAGAAGAGCTAAACCCAAACATAAAACTACTGTTCAATCTTAGCCTTACTACAGGATATGTACCCAAAGAGTGGCGACAGCAACAATGGTCCCTCTCCACAAAGGTGGTGCCTCAACGGATCCTGGAAACTATCGCCCCATAAGCCTGACTAGCTTGGTCTGCAAAGCTATGGAAAGGATCATCGTGGACCTCATAAATAAAGATATTGGGGACCTACAGACACTGGATCCTACCCAGTTTGGCTTTGTTAAGGGCAGATCCTGCCTCTTAAACCTGGTCGATTTCTTTGAAACAGTCACCAAGGCCATTGACGAGGGGAAGGTGGTCCACACAGCCTACCTGGACCTCGCAAAAGCCTTCGATACAATACCCCACTCGGGCATTATAGATAAGCTCACCAGCTTAAATATAAACCCCTATGTCACTAGATGGGTTGCAAACTGGCTCAAGGACAGAACCCACATGGTTAGAATTGCTGGAGCCATGTCAGACTCCAAACCAGTTACAAGTGGCATCCCACAAGGCTCAGTCCTGGGACCTCTCTTGTTCGGTATATATTTCTCGGCGGTACAGGCCAACACGGAAGGACTGTGGCTGACCAAGTTCGCAGATGACTGCAAACTGGGCGCCATAATCAACTCTCCAGCCGACACAAGCATCCTCCAAAAGGGCCTCATAGAAACAGACAACTGGTGCCAGAGCCATGGCCTCAAGCTAAACACCAAAAGTGTATAGTCATCCCCTTGGCAAAACAAAGTGCCCACAAATTACCACATAGGTGGTAATCCATTAAGTACAGAAGAAGTAATTAGGGACCTGGGGACCCAAGTTGATAGCAATCTCTCATTTGACAACCACGTGGCCAAAGTGGTTAGAAAAACATTTTATATAGCCCACCTAATCATAAAGGGATTCACATCTAGATCAGGAGAGGTCATCATACCTCTTTACTCATCCCTCATCAGGCCCATAATTGAGTACAATGCCCCTTTTGGGATGTACCTTACCAGACACCTGCAGCAACTGGAAAGACCCCAAAAGTACCTCACCAAGAGGATCAAAGGGCTCAAACAGATACCATATGCTGCCCGGTTAAAGAAACTCCAGCTCTACTCAGTGGCATACCGCCTGCTCAGAGGCGATTTGTGCCTGACGTATAAAGCCATGTCCAACCCAGAATTAATGGACATGCTGCACCTCAGAAAATCCAAATCCCATCGAGCTACGCTCGAGAGACTTGAACCTCAGCACTGAAATAAATAGGACATGCTGGAGGGACAGATTCATAACCCAGAGGCTCCCTTCACTCTGGAATAAAATCCCAGTCCAGGTTAGGCAGAGTCCCACATTGACTCTCTTCAAGAGGAATCTTGATGAGTGGATGGGAGACCGTAGGTTTACCCCGGCTATCACTTCTGTGTCACTGTTAGACAGAGGCACAGTATACTAACCTCAAAAAAAGGCATAGCAAAATTAATTTAAAATGGGTGGCGAAAGCCAAACACACTCTGGCTAGGCTTATAAATGCCCTAGGGCAGATAGCCTAGTATGAACCTATGAACCTATGAACCTAAGAGCATCGCTCAGATCTGGTGCGACCTCTGGAAGTTATAAAACTATTACAAACTTCTACTCCTTCTACAGAGACTAACAAACCACGCTTCTTACAGACATTGAGTCTCTGGCGTCATTAAAAACTGTGAGATAACATCTGTATGGTCTAGATCCAGTAATTTAATTGGGTCTATATTATCATATCGCACACTCAGAAGAGCGAATGACAGATAATCGACGTCATGTAAGCGAAAGCTTACAACGTCAAAACTTCAGAACAGCAATTATTTTCCAATAGAAAACAATCATTCTGAAAAAAAAAAAAAAAAAACAACAGTAATACATTACTTAATGTGGGGGGCTTTGCCCCCCACACCACCCGACGTGGGGGGGGCTGTGACCCCCACATCCCCCTACTTAAATATACCAACTCCGAGATTGCACTACAGTGCCGAAAAGGCAAAGTAGCGAAAGCGGCCAAACAAATTCTTTCCCAGGGAAAGAATTTGCTACACAGCCGCTTCCCTATTTTGCCTTTTCGCGCTTTACTGTTTGACAAAGACACATTCGACAACCTGCGTCTGCAACAGCATAATAGGGAACCAAAGTTAACTTTAGCTAAGCTTAACCTCTTCTCTTCCAGTATCCTCTGTTAACATATATACATTTAATTCAGTTACACTACAGTCAGGACTCACTGTTGGCACATTTGTAACACAAGCAACTTGACAAATCCATTTTCAACACAAGCATCTGTACAAATCAGTTTGATATTCAAATAACATAGTTCTTTACTTAATTCCAGCTAGCTCTGCTGGCATATGTTACACATCCACTGCCCTACTTCTCCTGGCATAGCTGGCAATACCTCACATCGTCACATCTCTCCTCCTTTGAAGACTAAAGCTAGTTTTTCAAGTGACACTAGAAGAACATTGCTTGAGAGGAATGAGTCTATCTGGGAATACATTAACCATTACCATGTCTTGAGAGCCCATCAGCATTGGCATTGCTTACCCCACTATGGTGCTGCAGTGTCACATTACATGGCTGTACCTTAGTAACTTGACATTTTGCTGGCTGGCTCAATGTAGCCATGTTAAGGGATTGTGGTCTGTAACTACAGTGAATTTCCTTCCATACAGATAGGGCTAAAGTTTCTGTAGTGCCTATACTATGGCTAGAGATTATTTTTCTACTGCTTCATAACATTCCTCCCTAGATTGGAGTCTACAACGTAAATATAGCACTGGGTGCGGTTCTCCTCTGAGGAAACCTGGCTGAGTACAGCCCCCACCCCATGGTTCGAAGCATCCACCTACACAACAAATTATTTGCTGTAATCTGGACTGGGTAACACAGGGAGTCCTCCCAAAGCCCCCTTTAAGCTTTTGGAATGCTTGCTTGCAGGCTGGGATCCATACTACCTTGTCTGGCCTGTTTTTCCTCATTAGGACTGTGAGGGGAGCAGCTGTTGTACTATAACTGGGAACAAACCTTCTATAGTACCCCACTGTGCCCAATAATGCCCTCACCTGCTTTTATAGGTTCATAGGTGTGTACTAGGCTAATGGCCCTGGAGCCTTTACAAGCCTAGCCCATAGGCTTACCCTGGCATCGTGCCACCTGACCTTAGTTCCCAGTGCCTCTATCAAGTACAGCCACTGGAGTGATCCCCGGGGTGAATTTTCTATTTCTTATCCACTCATCAAGATTTCTCTTGAAGAGGGCCAGTGAGGCACTCTACTTGACATGTATGGGAAGTCTATTCCATAGCATGGGCAGTCTCTGGGTTATGAACTTGTCTCTCCAGCTTGTTCTATTGATTGTGGTAATTAGGATGAGATCTCTGGAACGTGTAGTGTGGAGGGATTGGGATTTCTTTTAAGTAACAGGGGCAGGCCAGGCCTGAATGGCTACCACTCTGGCAGGTTCTGGCCTGATCTTACCACTCCTCACTCTATGTCCCAGGTAGGAGACCTCTGCCATACCTACCTGGCACTTACTGGGCTTAATGGCCAATCCTGACCTTTGCAGTCTGCCCAGGACTTCCCTGGCATGCTGAAGGGTACGCATGCCAGGAATACCTATAAATGGCAATATCATCCAGGTAAGCAAGGGCATAACCCTCCTGCTCCTGCTAGGATACAATATATCAGCCTCTGAAATGCTGCTGGGGCATTTTTGTGAACTCATATAATCTGAAAGGAGTCACAAAGGCTGACCTCTCTCTAGTGGTGGGAGTCAAGGGCACCTCCCAGTAGCCCTTGGTCAGACACTTAGCTCCATCCAACTGCTCTAAGGCTTTATCTGTCCTTGGCATGGGGTAAGCATCTGAATCTTTGTGACTATTTAGTTTCCTGTAGTCCACACAGAACCTGGTGCTGCCATCTTTCTTTGGTTCTAGCACCACTAGGGAGACCCAGGGACTGCTGGACACTTGGATTACCCCCAGTTCCAACATTTCCCATATCTCCTCCCTCAGAGTCTGTCTGACTCACTCAGGCACCATGTAAGGGACCTGCTAACTAGGCCTTTAGGGTCCTGTATCCACATGGTGCTGCACCAGGTGGGTGCACCCAGGTTTCCAAGTGAAAATGCCCCCAAATTTCTCAAAACCTAGGTAGGGGATAGCTGCTGGGACATTGCTACCCCTTCCACTGAGTTGTCAGTCTGAACCTCACTGAGGAGGTCAGTAACAAGTTCCCTCTCAGACTCTTCCTCCCATCCACTACAAATAATCAGCACCAGGGCCTCCCTATCATGGTAAGATTTCATCATGTTAACATGGTACAATTAGTGCCCCTGCCTCCTGCCTAGCAATTCTACCATGTAGTGATCACTAACCTTCCTTACCACTTTGAAGTGTCCCTCCCAAGCTGCCTGCAACTTATTGTGTCCGACAAGAATGAGAACCATCACCTGGTGTCCCACAGCATACCCTTGGGTACAAGCAAATACCAATAAAGTGGTGCAGGCAAACTGTTCCTCCAAAATTAGAAATACAATGTAGAAGCAACAAAGGAGGCTCCAGACCACGGCTACTAAAAACATATAAAAGTTTTAATCCAAAGTGAGTGCTTTCATAGCTCAAGGCTACTTCATCAGACAAAACTTACATCAAAACGTGCAGTTTATATATCTTCAAGCTGGGTAATCAATCAATTAAACTAATTAGCTTAAAGACACATAGCCAAATTCATTGACCCTAAGTAAACTCAAAATGTAAAACTGCATGGAAAGCATCTTACACCCAATACATTAATCTAGTAGTACATATAGGCTACAAAAATAATGCATACATATCAAAGAAGATATCAAAAACATTTACCTAGTACCCGGGTCTATCTAAAAATGCATATACATATTATAAAAACATATATTATCTAAAAAAATCATTCAGAATACATAGGATACATGATAAAGTGCATAATTATCTAGCCACTGTTATCTAATGCCTCAATCCATTAGTACTGGTTTAATGCAAATTTTATCATTAATCCCCTTACCAACGTTGGCTTCCAGCGTGATTATCCATTCAAGTTCCTTGACTTCAACTTTATTGTTAATGCCACCCCCTCCGATACTGGACTTAACCATATCTCCCCTCTGATACTGTACTTAACCATATCTATCACTAACAACTTAAAGTGATGCTCATTGCCACAATTCATGGTGTGCTTCACCAGGGCATTGGTATCTATTTGCCTAGAGATGTCATAGAGGTGCTCTCTCATACGATCACGTAATCTATGTGCCATCATCCCTACATAGAAACAGCCACATAATACACAGGTGGCTAAGTACACTAAATTAATAGTGTTACAATGTGCTGTCAGTCTGAATGTATATATCCTCCCTGTATCAGGGTGTGTAAACCTCCCTGTACTGTCAAGAAAGTCACAGAACCTACACTTCCCACATGGGTGTGTACCAAATTTCACTCCATCTTTTGACCTTGTTGGTTCACGACTAAGTCGTGGCCCACATAATATTCTTTACTCTTGGGTTCGAGCATTCCTATCATACCAGACCTTTTTTCTGCTGTTGGGCTCCTGCCAAATTCTCCTGGGCCAAGCTCGTGAGCTCCCTAAGCCTTGTACTGAGGTTTAGCACATATGTCACAAACAACCTCTTGTGGGATTCACTCTCACTTCCCACTCATCAAAAATCAAGTATAAAGGTCCCCTCACCCTATAGTCATACAGCAACTCAAAGGGTGAAAAACCTGTGGATTCCCAGAGGACCTCTCTGTAAGCAAACAGGGGATGGGGCACATAGTTGTCCCACTCTCTCTCCCTCTCTCTCTAACTGGTCTGCAAATGCCCATAGCATGGTATTTAATGTATAGTTTAACCTCTCTACAAGACCATTAGTCTGGAGATGGTAGTCTTTAGGTGCTTCACCCCACAGTGCTTGCACAGACAAGCCGGCAGGTCTAACATGAAACTGGCACCTCTTGTCAGTCAGTATTTCTCTCAGGAAACCTACCCTGCTGAAAATCTCTTAAAGCATTTGCCACCTTCTCTGCCTCAATAGAGTACAGAGCCACTGCTTCAGGGTATCTAGTAGCATCATCTACTAACACCAGGATATACATTTTCCCTGTGGAACATGGGGTACTCGGAGGTCCCACAATGTCCATAGCTACTCTCTGAAATGGCTTCTCAGTCACAGGCAAAGGCATCAAAGGAGCTTTGACCTTGTCTCATAACATGTCTACTTTTTGGCACTGCTCACAGGTTCTGCAATACCTTGTTACATTCCTTGTAATACCAGCCCAATAAAATTTCTGCATAATATGTCTCCTGGTATGCTTTATGCACATATGACCTGCAAAAAGAATGTCAAGGCCTATGTCTAGAAGTGCCAGATGGTAGGCTCTAGGCATGACCAACTGCTGTATTACCTCACTCTCTAGCCTCCCTCAGGGGGTCCACTCTCTATACAACAACACTTTGTTCCAGTATACAGATTCCCCCTTTCCTTGAGAATCAGGTGCCTCCTCAGCTACCTCCTGCAAGCCTTGTAATGTAGGGTCTGAGAGCTGAGCCTCTCTCAGTTCTACTTTTGTGACTCTTCCCAGCTCCCCTTCCACAGGAAGTCTAGCATCCTTTGATAGCAGTGCCTCACTGTCAGCCTGGGTACTACCAGTCACCTCTACCCTTGCAGTTCCTCTGTCCAAGGGAACATCAGTACCTACCAGCAGCTGTGACTCACCTTCAGGCTCACTGCTACAGGGTTATCTCCCTCCCTGAAATAGCCACCTCACCAGCCCTAACTTCAGGTGTGGTGTCTGTCTGGATATCCCCAGGCTACCAGATACACATGCCTGTCTCCAAGACTGACTGTGTGTAACTGCATGCACACAAGGTACTTGCACTATCAAAATCATTCCTTATCTGCAGGTATATCCACAAACACACCTACTTGCTTGCTTCCTTTTCCACCCTCCCAGTCAAGATCAGCCCTGGCCAAAGGTATTTTGAATGGGGTTCCTCCCAAAGCTCTGACTGGAGTGGAATGCCCAAGCCTACTGTTCCTCTTTAACCACTGCAGGCTTCACAATGGTTTTGTCAGAGGCTGTTTCTCTCTTAGCAGTGACCCGTTTACCATCCACTAAGATAGGATATCACCTCTTGTGATAGTCTGGTACCCCTGTTGTCTTCAGACAACTTACCACTGGCATACTATTATTCCACCTTGCTGGCTCCCCCATCTTTTGTTGCCCACCTTGTTTCCATGGACAGCTGTATGATACATGGTCCTACTGGCTGCATTTAAAATACTTGATCCTTGATCCTGACCATGTACCTGAACTAGTGGCTTCCACGGTTACTGGTGGACTATGTTGGAGTGATTTAGGCTGCCCACCATGGGTTCCCTTACATTCATGTGCAGCACTAAATATCCCTTTCTTGTGCAGTGATGTCTTGCTTGCTAAGTGGAGATCCACCTTTTTCCCCGAGCCCATCTTCAGAGTTGTACTCTTGGTCTGCCAACCAAATTCTCATGTCCTCAAGCAAAGTGCTAAAGGCTTTTTCCCTCACCAAAAGGTCTGCCAGCCCTTCAAAACTGGTGACCTGACACCCACTCACCCACCTTTGACAATAAGTGCTCAAGTCAGCAATATAAGCACACACACTTTCATCTGTCTTGTGTCTATGCTCACAAAACTTTTTTCTGTAAGCTTCAGGTGTTAACTTAAAACATTCAAGTAAACATTTCTTTGCTTTTTCATCATTTAAACAATCAGTATCAGACAATTCAGAAAAAGCAGTTAGAGCTTTACTATGGAGTAAAGGGGTCAGGAACTGTACCCAGAGCCCTTGGTCAGCATTACACTGTTTACATAGTCTTTCAAATATATGAATAAAACTATCAAAATTATCATCCTCTGTAAACTGTGGAGAAATATACTGATCTTTATTGTTTCTGGGGTTCGGTTATTCCCTTCCCCATTACCTCTATGACCCTGGCGAAGAGTAAGCATCTCCCTCTCATCTTCTTTGGCCTCCAAACGGTGCAGTCTATAATTTCTTCAGCCTCCAAAAGCCACAGCCTCTCTGCTGATTCTAATTCCAATTATTTGGCCTCCAGTTCAAGTCTGTTTAACTCCAGAGGGGTTTTTAAGTCCTACTGAGGAAAAGGAGAACTGTCCTGCTTCTGAAGGCTGCAAATTCCCATCACCATAGCATCACAGAATCATAGGATGATAGGAGATTACTAGGCTAATGACCCTAGGGCCCTTACAAGCCCAGCCAAGTTTACCCTTATTTCCATGATCAGCGCCTATCAACCCTGTCCAAGAGGGACATAGGTGGAACTCCTGGGGTGAATTACGGTTACCCATCCAATTGTCCACATTGCATTTGAAGAGGGCCAATGAGGTGCTCTGCTTGACATGACTTGGGAGTCTGTTCCAAAGGTATGGTAACATCTGGTAGACAAATCTTTTCCTCCAAACTGTTCTATTAATGTCAAATACCAGGTTAAGGCCATTAGAGTGAGTAACCGGTGTACCATTTGACTTACGGATAGGCAACATTTCCAATAAAACAAGGTCAAAAACTGCCTTATATGCAAGGCAGAGCTCACCTCTGAGTAGTCTGTGTGAAACAGAATACAGTGACAGTGATTTCAGATGATCTTCATAGGACAAATGCTGAAGTCCTTGAATTTTCCTTGTAAGGAACCTTTGTAGTCTCTCCAATTGCTGCAGGTGCTTGGAAAGGTACAAACCAAAAGGGGCATTGTACTCAATTACTGGCCTGATGAGGAAAGAGTACAGGGAGTTTTTTTCTGGAGGCAATGCCCTTACTTATGAGATGAGCAATAAAAAATGCCCTTCTTGCCACTGTGGAGACATGGTGATCAAAGGTAAGGTAGCTGTCAACTGGTGTAGCCAGGTCTCTCACTACTGAGTGCATACTTAAGATGTTGTTACTGATGTGGTAGTTAGCAGGAACATCACTCTTACTGAAAGGGACGATAATACATTTTTTTGCATTGAGTTTAAGGCCATGACTTTGGCACCAATCATTTGTTTGTGTAAGACCTCTTGTAAGATATTGACATCATTTGGAGATTCTATGACTGCTCCCAGTTTGCAGTCATCACTTCAGAGAAACAGATTCTGAACAGCAGAGGTCCCAGGACCAATCCCTGTGGAACACCACGGGTTACAGGTCTGCAGTTGGAGGTGGATTCCCCAATTGTGACTATATGGGTTCTATGAGTGAGCCATTTAGCAACCCATCTAATGATACACGGGTTGATACCTAGCTGGGTGAGTTATTTCCCCTCATCAAGGGCCTTGGTGATTGTCTCAAAGGAGTCCACCAGGTTTAATAGGCATAATCTCCCTTTGACAAATCCAAACTGAGTAGAGTCAAGTGTTTGGAGGTTATGAATGTCTTTGTTGGTAAGGTCCATGATGATTCTTTCCATGGCCTTGTAGATACGGCTAGTCAGACTAATAGGTCTATAGTTCCCAAGGTCAGTGGAAGCACCACTTCTGTACATGGGGATAATGGTGGCCTTTTTCCACTCAGCTGGGATGAAGCCAGTGCTTAGACTATGATTGAAAAGAGTACCCAATGGCATTGCTAATTTTTCTTTGAGCCCATGTAAGATGCAGCCTGGGATGTTATCAGGTCCCACGGATGCTGTCTTTGATCTTAGAGAGGGTGTTCACAACTTGCTCTTTAGAGATACAGGGTGGAGGACAGGTGCTAGGGATGTCTTGGGGTAAGTGTGGTGGGGAAAGGGGAGTGAAGTTTTCACAAAACCTGTCAGCTAACAGGTTAGCAATGTCCACAGAATCAGTATATAAGGTATTTTTAACTACCAGTTCTGCAATAATCAGAGCCTTTTGTTTTAGGTTACCGATGTAACTAAAGAACGCCTTATGGTTGTCATTAGTTGGGGAAGCTAATTTGGATTCGTAGTTAGCTTTGGAGGACTTCTCAAACAGTCTTATTTGCTTGTTTAAGCTGAGGAGGGAGTGTTTCCAGTTTGGGGTTCACTCCCTCTTACTCTTAAGACAGCAATTTCTTCCTCTTATTGTAAAGCCTGCTAATGGCAGTTGTCCACCAGACAGGTTTGCTCTTCCTTGAGGAGCTTGTTTTGGTCCTATCAGGTATAGGAGAGTCTATGCAGTTGTTCAGGTGTTTGTACAAAGCATCTGTGTAGAACTTGGCATAGTTGCCATTTCCATCTGAGGGAGGAGGTGCAGTGAAGCTATTTACTATATCCTGTAAGTGGTTATAATCTGCTATGGAGAAGTTTTTTAGTTTAGTTATGGTCAGATCTCACCAGGGAAGACCTCACAATGGGGGTGATACAGTGCCCCCATATTGGTAAGCACCAGATCCAGGATGTTGGCACCCCTTGTGGGGGTGTCAACTAGCTAGTCCATGGCATTGGAGTTAATGAAGTGGAGGAACCTTTGGGCAAGCGAGTTTCTGCAGGACTAATTTCCCCATTCAATGGATGGGTAGTTAAAGTCACACAAAACCATGGAGTTAGGATGTATCTTGATAGACCTCAAGTAGATCCAAATAGGCAGAGTGGGTGTCCTGATTCATTGGGGGGCCCTGTAGCTGGCAATGACTTGAATAGGTGTCCTACCAACAATTAATTCATCTGAAGTTTCTCCAGGGAATCATGCTGTCTAACCAATCTGGAGGTGTATTTATGTTTAATGAATATTGATACACCCTCTCCTTTAGTTTTCACACCTTCAGTTTGTGGTCTGAATGTGTGGAAGGAGGTATAGCCCGATATGGCTGAGGTGTTCTCCACAGCCTTGAACCAGGTCTCTGTGACTGCACGAATCTAAGTTTTCCAAGGGGAGGACTGCTTCCAGTGAATGCAGTTTTGTGTTAAGACTCCTGGCATTTAGCTGCAAAACCTTGCGGTTGTTCTTAGATGGAGTTTTTACATCTGGAATTTTGTCCTCAAGACACTGCCTAAAAATTGCACTATGGAGGTGGCAAGAGCCTTAGCTAGTAGCTGAAATCCCAGGGGTGACAGATGAAGACCATCTCTGGCAAAGCATCGAGGTTAGTTGATCATGTCATCCCAGGCTGACAGATACTGTATCCCCTTGGAATGACACCAGAAACTAAGCCAATTATTGAAATCAATCATTTTCTGTTTGTATTGAGGCATCATCCTAGGTGAAGGTAAAATGCTCCTTAAGGCTAGGGTCCTCCAGCCTGAGACACCTAGTCCAAGAGCTCAATCCATAGCCTACCCAATCAGCATATTCCTTAATAAATCCATTAAGGAGTCCACCATACCACACAACTGGAAGAAAGCATTTGTTCTTCCTCTACACAAAGGCAGCAACAACCCTGATATCTCAACATCCGACCCACAGTCATCCTCTCTCCCATCTCCAAGATATTAGAAAAATGTGTTCACACACAGCTTCTCAATCATCTTGTTAATAACCAAATACTTTCCCCCACTCAGCACGGTTTCAGGCCGGGGCATAGTATCTGTACTGCTCTCATATCTTTTCTGGACTCAGTAGATAGGGCTCGTGACTTTGGTTGCTTAGTTTCCTTACTCTTCTTTGACCTCTCTAAGAAGTTTGCTATGGTCTCCTATTCCCTACTACTTACCAAACTCTCCAACTTGGGTATCTCGCCAATCAAAATAACCAAGAAACAAAAAAAGACTACTGAAATACACAAGTAACGTATTCTCACCAATCACCCTGAACTGGTTTTCTAACTATCTCACAGACAGGCAACAAGCCACCAAATGGCAACAATCCTGTTCACCATTTCTTCAGACAACTACAGATGTTCCTCAAGGATCAATACTAGGTCCCCTCCTATTTAGCATATTCATCAATGACTTCCATACTTTTCTTACCTATGGCACTATTATCCAACATGCCGATGATTCACAATCATCTGCTCTGCCAAATCCATTTCTGAGCTTCAGCATCTTACCCAAGATGCCTTTACATCTACCGAAGCTTTACCGAAGCTTGGATGTCAAACAATCATCTCATTTTAAACCCTAATAAAACTAAACTTCTAATATTCACCCTCCAAAAAAAAACCCTCAACAGGAATGAATTCTGTGTCCAATCCCTAATGCCATCACAGAAGTCGTTTCAAGTACTAAAATGCTAGGTGTTATCACTGACGAAAATCTAACATTCGATCTCCATATCCATAATAACATAAACAAAAAAAACACATCAGCAACTAGGTAGTCTTTATAGACACAATCATTTCCTTAACATTGCTAAGAAAACTCTAGCCTCTTCCTTTCTGCTTCCATCTATGAGAGATATGGTGTTGCGATCCTCACCAATATGAACTCCTTTTTGAAAACCAAACTTGACTCATGCTACAATAAGATTGCCAAATTTGTAACAAACACAAAATATTCATCCCATCACTGTCTGTCTCTACATCAACTAAACTGGCTTGAACCCCAAAAACCTCTTGGATCTAAAACAAATTGTTGATAAAAGTTGACAAACCAATCTCTCAGCTGGTCAAGTGCTGTACTCCTTTACTGTCTCAAAACTCTGGAATCCCCTCCCACCTTCAATCAGAACCATTAGCAATCCTGTTCTCTTTAAGACTTCTCTAAAAAAAAATATTTCTTCTCTTTATAGCACTGTACATGTGCCAAAATAAAACCTCCTTAAAACCCACCTAACCTACTATAACCCTTTCTTCACTCCATCACAATACTCATATAATTTTCCACACTATCTTACCATAACAACTGCATGAGCTCTCTCCCTACCTTGCCAATTCTTAGCTGCTAATACCTCAAACCAATAACAATTAATCTATGAAAACTAATACCCAATCAGACTACTCCACCATCAATATTAATTCTCAACAATGCAGAAGTGCATGAATATGTACTTAATATTTGAACTGTTGAAATTATATTATCATCAATGCAGTATGGCTGCATATACTCTGTACTAGTGTCAGTTTCTGACATTTACTCTATTGTAATTGTATGTTACTCTGTATTGTGTGTTATTTCTCTTGTAGCAATTGGTTTTACATGCAGAGTTTTTCTCCCCGTGCCTCCACTGAAAATGGACTCATCTAGGCCCAGTGGACCATCCCAGTAAACAAATGCAATAAATAAATAAATTACGTCTCTCTTCATATAGTCCAGAGACGCACTTCTCAAGTCATTCACACCAACATAGTCATAACAGCACCTGTTAAGAACCTTGAGTGAATGTGTGATATGGCGGATTCCGGCACCTGACACACAGCTGACTGTGACCTTCTCCTTAACCAGCCTGATGAGAGGGACATCTGTGTGTCTCACAATGGAATCACCTATGACTAAATTGTTTGGTTTTGTTTTTTGCCTTAAGGGCTTTACAGGTGACACACTAGTATGTGAGCTATTATGTATATTGTGTTCTGCAGAGGAAGTATTAAGTGCAGCATGCTTATGTTTGTGTTTGGGAGGTCCCTGGT
This sequence comes from Protopterus annectens, assembly GCF_019279795.1. Classification (NCBI taxonomy): domain Eukaryota; kingdom Metazoa; phylum Chordata; order Ceratodontiformes; family Protopteridae; genus Protopterus; species Protopterus annectens. The sequence goes on along the minus strand of NC_056730.1, from coordinate 742,701,379 downwards.
GTTTAGGTATGTTTCTGGTGAGGACCTCCACATATGTAGGTATGTGGGATGTGAGTCTGGGTGGAGTAGGAGGTGAGATGTGCATGCTGATGACCTGCTCTTTGTCATATGTACTGACTGGTGTGTGAGAGAGCATGAATTTAAGGTTCTTAATATAGCTACATCTCTCACATGTTGAGTTTGTGTGCTCTAGGAGCAGAGGGCTGTTGGTGAACATTAGGCAGTCACTACACTGTCTCAGGATGCCCATGTCAACCAAGCTGGTTGGAGAGACTGTGGGAAATTGTACATCTATAGTGTTATGTAAATTTATATGGTCAGGAGGAGAGGTCGCACTTAGGAATGGCCAGTGGGTGAAAGGTGTGTTGGAACCTCTGAGGCTAGGCTTAGTGTTCTACCCAACAGTAGAGCTGAGCCGTGAAAAACATCTGGAGGACCACAGGCAATGTGCTAAGGAAAAATTTAACAAGCAAAACTTTTGCTACAATAAACACCAATGGTGACTACTGCTATGTGCAAGAAGTGCAGACACGTGGCTTATATAAAACAAGAAATAACCCTTTTTACTCAAACTAGCAAATAAGGATGCGCACTCTGAGCTCTAGTCCAATCAACCTTGATTAGATGGGGCCCAGACAGCACTCTCCTCCCAAAAGGGTGCAGAAAGGCCTTCTCCAAAAAAGATGGATTGAATTTGATGCTCAGAGGTTACAAAACAGACCCAAAAACAGCATGCCTGGAACTGGGCTATGCTACAGCCGAACTAGTACAGTATGCAGTAAAATGTGGCCAAAAACAGTTCCCACAATTCAAACAGACAGTAGAATGCAAATACTAATTAAGAGTGCAATATAAGAGCAGAAACAAACACTTAGTTTGTTGGAAGCAACGGACGTCTCAGATCTTTCAGTATCTCAGTGAAGAGCTCGTTTTACTGCTCAAGTGATACAAGGCAGTCTAGATTCCATAAGACTGAATCTAGCCTATGCTAAGTACAGAGATATTTGAAATTTAAAGTGCTTAAAATCACAGTCACGACAGCAAAAAAAAAAAAAAAAACAATATAAAGCAAGCAGCAATTCAGTAGAACAATGTTCTCACTATAATCAGGCTACTAACAAGCAGCAATAAAAGAGACGGTATAAATGCAATTGAACACTTTTAAGAACAGCAACAAAAGCAAAATAAAGTATTAAAGTAAGGAAAGACATAATATAAATACAGTAAAAGCAACTGAATAGTGTGTCAGAATTTTTTGTCAAGTAGAAAGGGAGGAAACAGAAGATAATTGAAGGTTAAGAGCTAAGGGAGTAGGGCCTTCCTAAATCATCTTACTGTACTCAGTAGAAAGAGCTGATGCAATGGGACTGGGAAGAGTGTCGAATAACAAATTTATAAAAAGAGATGGGCAAAGCAAAAGTCACCAAGTTATAAGACACAACAACAATAAGGCGGGTTGGAGGGAAAATCAAATGGAGCCAGCCATAGTAAGTGTTCAGAAGTAAGCCAGAAACCAGGTTTAACACACAAACTTTGCAACACTAAGCATAGAATCATTAAATATCACTGAAACAGTTATAGCAAGTGCAAAAATATACTTATACCAGCTTTGTATGTCAGATGGTGTTAGAAGTATTCCAAGCCAGGCAACAAGGACAGAAGCTCTTAAATATTGAGCACAATCTTGCAAATATGTGAATCTTTCACAGTAGCAGGATGAAAGACTACTCCTCAAGCAAATCAGATAAAGACACAAGTAGATATTTTTCACCTAAATCAAATGGAGCCGACCAGACTGGTTATCCTCCTGGTTGCTGGGCTGAGCTGTGACTAAGGCTGAAATCATTTTCTCTTTAGTCAGGTTGGAATACACCAGTCCTTTGACTTCACACACCTTGGCCAACTGGTTCTTTGTCAGCTTGCCATAATCCTCTGCGGACACCTTTGCCTGCTTTAGCTCAATAAACTAAACAAACAAAAAATAAATAAATAAATAAATAAAACTACTGTGAAATGAAACTCTGAATGTTTACCTTGTAGCTGCTGAGAGGGCACACCCTTAGTGACAACTGCCTACACGCTACAGAAGTTCAATTAATATCCCACCAATATGTGACGTCCCCACTCTGGGCCAGTAATCAAGGTGTCTGAGTCCTCACCAATGACACTGCAGAGGGAAGTTCCCTTGGAACAAAAATAGATATACACAGTACTTCCAGATGCAGTTCTCTGCATCAAGCACAATTTCCCTTAAGAGAACACAGTATTTCCCTGAGTGATCTAGAGAATTACTGTTCCTACTTACTTAATAGTGCAAGACAAGATAAAGTAGGTGAGGGATCCTTCTATGTCAAATTCTAAGAAACAGACTGCCCTGAGACTTCTGTCTCACCAAATATAAAAACATTATTTCTGCACAGAATGACAACACATACATTCTGGTCATCTGACTTCTGGTTCCCATGCAACCCCCCCCCCCCCCCCCCCCAAGCCTGGACCCACTGTTGGTACATTTTAATTATAAATCCATTTTCAACACAAGCATCTGTACAAATCATATGCTACGCATCCAATGCCCTGCTGCTCCTGGCATAGCTGGCAATACCTCACACCGTTACAGACACACAGACAAACAGACACACATTTTAGACTAGCCAGATAACAGAACAGCCCTAATTTCTAAAATGCTGATGTGCAGACTGGCCTTGTAAGTAGACAGTCTGCTTTAAATAAATTCCCATTATCACCACCAAACAGAAGAGGCATACTTGTTCACAGTCACCAGGGGAACAGGTACTTGAAATGGTATGCCCAGAGAAAGACTGGATTCTCAAGTCCACCATGAAGAAACTTCTTTACACTTCCAGGATATTATGATCTGAAGGATCTAAAAGCTGGTTCCTATGAACTTTGAGAATCTACTGATGGGCTATTATGTGAACTCTGAAGTAAGTCACCACGAATAAAGATATCATGGCCATGAGGTTTAATGTGCTATGGCAGAAAGCAGCTGGGTCAGACATATTCTGAAATTGGTTGCAGTGCTAATGACTGGTTATAGAGAATCTCTACAATGGAAGAAAGGTTTTGCAAGTTAGAGTGTCCGAAGTGCAGCTTTTTAAGATTATCAAGTGTACCGGGCATCAGCTGGGATTTTGCAAAGTTCACCAATATGTTAAGGGACAGTAACAGCTTGAGAAGAAAATCCCTTGAAGCAGTAAGACTGTCCACATCTGAGGCTGCAAGGAGCCAGTTGTTCAGTAACCCTGCAGTCTGAGAGCCACTATCACTACAAACATACATTCTGAATACACTAGAGACTGACATGATACAATATGGGGATTTACAGAAGTGAAAGTTGCTGCCTCTTATCTGAAAATGAGGGAAATTCCTAATCACCTTGGCAACCTTGATGTGAAAATACGCATTATGCACATCCAAAGAGTAAATTTTGTCTTCTTCAGACATACAGTAAAGGATGGACTGCACCATTACAATGCAAAAGGGCTTTTTGAGTAAGTATTGGTTTAGACCACTCAACCAGCCTGAGGTCCTCAGTGTTTTTGAGAACTAATACGAATCCCACTTTAAAGTTTCTCTTTCTGGTCCAGTGGGACCTCATGGATTGCTTTTTTAATAAGAAGGCTGTGCACCTCTAATCTATCTGCTGCCTTTTGATGGGGTGGGATACCTGGGAAGGGGACAGATTGTGGGCGGGGTTATAAAAGGAGTGTTATAGCCTCTGAATACTATATCCCTGACCCATTTGTGTGTGATGTCTGCCACATCATCTATTGGAGGGACAGATGTCCCTCTGTCTCCAGAGGGCAGCAGTTAAACAAAGATCCAGGTAGTAGTCTGCTTCCCTTCTAAAGTTTAAGTAGGGCCATAGTCCCTGTTTTTTTTTTTGCTGAAACCCTCCTCCTTTGTGAGTGTAATCATTCTGGAAGCTGCTACATCCTTCTGTGGCCCTTGCAGGAATTTCAAACGTTATTCTGCTATGACAGCCAAAAACTAAAGATGACACATACTCGGATGATTTCAAGAAAAGAAATGCAGATGACCTTTAAACTTCAGCCCAGCTTTATATAGAGTACTTCTCCTGTCCTCCTGCTTTTTCAGTTCTGATTTTACCTCGGGCCAAACAGTAAGGTTTCATAAAATGGGATGCTCATGAACATGGCCTTACTGTATTAAGCAGACTTGGTCAAATGGAACTAGACAATGCAACAACCTGGCAGTTCTATGTCTGCCTCCCTTGCTGAATCATCCATGGCTCTGTGTGAGATGCATTATCTGGTTAGCCATGAAGCCAGGAGTTAACAGGTCTGACTGCAGCTTGGTTTTCAATCTGCAGTCTGGTAAGCCTTATAGAGTGTAGCCTAACTCTGGAACCTCAGCATATGTAACATGCAGTTTAACACCCTTAAGGAAAAAAGTAGAGGTTGAAACATACCCTTCTACAGTTCATCCAGTACATGCAACATCTCATAAGGAAGATGGATAGCTTTAACCTGAGGTTCAGGGGCCTTAAGAGTCAATGAGATAATTATGGTGTGTATCAAAGAGTTTTGTAGCCAGATAGGATAGTCCTTGGTAAATGGAGGACTGTGTCTGTCCTTGTCAGGACAGGTGCCATCACAACTGTTTTTTTTCCCATGCCTTTTCCATGACCAGCTGAACAATTTCCTCAGCCAGGAAACACTCGTGGGCAACCTGGGGGACATGAAGGCCTCAAGAGGATGCATTCATGCCTGAAGTAGGAGTACTGGGACCACTTGGACTTCACCCAAATGAGCTCCAGAATGTAATAAAACTTGGAGTCATCAGACAGACTAAAAACAGAATCAGCCTCCTGGAATTCGTCAATGTCTGCCGTGGTCAGCTTCCTGATCTTTTTCGACATCTGGGGTGGAAAGTTGTCAGTCGATTCCAACTGCTTCTTCTTGAAACTTAGTTTTACCTGTGAGCCTTGGTGGGGCAGGGAGAATTAAAGTATGAAAAGGCTGAAATCCAAACACTAACTACATCCAGGCAAGACCCCTGATGCCGCTTCCCTAGCCTAGGGACAGTGGTAACGGGTGGTAAAGAAGATCCTGGGCCGTTGCTTGAATTATCAAAGGGGAAGGCTCATGTAGAGAAGCTGCATGATCAGCAACAAAACTGTTAACAGTATAAAACCTGAGGTAAATGACCCTGAAGGGCTGATGCCAAATGGCACTAGATGGTATCAGATCATAAGTCAAAGCCAAAAGAGTTGACCTCGTCTCTGGGACTAATGGTTGGTGGCCTGCACATCAACCCCCAGAAGGCCAAATCATTAGGTGGTATGCTTTGTTCTGAAGGAAATGATTGACTGAGGACGTTCTCAACCACACCAATACTGACAGAAGAAATGGTCTGCCAGGAGCCAAGGTCAGAAATGTTGATATCAACAGCAAAATTACTGTAAGCGTTAATGCCAAAGTCCCCAAAAACAATGAAGCAAGACATCTGGAACCATATCTGCTGAGCACTAAAACTGTCTGCCACCTTCTTTTGTCATCCCACTGGACTAACACTGGCCTATGAGACCTGATGGATACTGATGATGAGAGATGCAGGTACAGACATCATAATCAGAAATAACTGAAGACACTCTTTCAACATTGGGAGAAAAGGATTATTTCTAGGGGTCTACTCCAACATGTTTAGACTTGATGCAGGCTCAGCCAGAAGCACATCCTGAACTGCAACAGGTTTAGGGGGAAAAAAGGCACCAGATTTTCTCAGCACTGCACAGACTCTCTATCCCTTTTTGCTTTCCATTTATCCACACACTAAAACAATAAGTAAAAAGGTCACACAGAAAAACCAAACTGTAAAAACTAAAAGAAAATTCTAGCCAAGCTAGAATTTCCACTGTGTGATTCCTCAAACCTCTTGTGTTAGAGGCACATGGGATATTATGTAAATGATCCTTAAGAACATCAGGTGTAGGAATTCTAGCTTGGCTAGGGTTTTCTTTTAGTTTTTACTGATTTATCCAAACACTGTGAAGATAAGGGGAACCCTAGAGGCGGACCGAGAAGCAGAGAAGCCCAGCACTCAAAGGTACACAATCTTACATTCCTCAAAGAAATGCACCTCACTTAAGCATTTAACACTTTGCATACTTGCCTTGGTTTGGGAGTTTCACCCCACACTTGCATTTCCAGAAGAAATGTCAGTCCTCTTTCTTGTCCAGCCTGAAAAATAAAACTCCAAGGCAAAGGACGTAGCAGTTAAACTGAAGGGGAAAGTAGAAGTAATTGCAGGCATTGAACTTGACTAAGAAAAAAATACTCTTCAAAAAGAAATAAAGGGAACGAACTGGCCTGAATGATGCCAAGAAACTGATGAGTCGCAAACAGGAGCAAGAATAACCAAAAGCACTGCCAAGAAAAGCAACAAAATGACCAGTAACCTCAGGCTGTAAATTGTTGCAATCTGACTAACTTGTGGCTCAAGAGATTGTGGAGGAGTACTAAGACATTGAACATCAGGGAGCAGTTAATGTAGACTGGGAATATTTCAAGTGCTGGGCTAAGTCCTCACAGTCTTGCACCTACCGGTTAGGGAAAAAACTCCCAGCGAGTGATTCTTTGTTTGGGATTCGTGGCTTTGACACTCATTTAGGAACTCATTCTGTTAGCCTGCAGCACAGAACACACAGAAACATACATGCATATATGCAAAGACGTACATCTGTTTATTTTATTTTACATTTGTTAACCGGGAAAGACCAATTGGACATGTCCTTTTTCAGTGGAGGCCCGGGGAGAAAAGCTCCATGTACACAGTAAAATATTGCATTAGGCAGTTGATATACAGGAGTTTAGACATCAAATACTTCAGAGTATTTGGGATATATATACATTATAAAATAGCTGGTAGGATGAAATATGCATAAATGACAGATTGGATAGGAAGAGTTCTGGGGAGAGAGGATAGGTATAGATAGGGAAATAATGAGTTGAAAGTGGAGGGACTGATAGAGAGTAGTAGGTGGTAAGGTCTAAAGGTAGGGTAAGCAGTAAGGTTGCAGACTATATATATATAGAGGAAGAGAAATAATTCAAAGGGTGTAAATAGTATTGGTACATGTGCAGTACATAAAGTCAGTTGGATATAGGAAAGGAAGATGGCAGAGGGAGAAGCAGAGAGATGGAACAGGAGTAATTATACTAGAAGTAGAGAAAAAAGGAGAAGTAGTGGGGTGCGAAATAGAGAGAGAGATGTATTGGTAGGCTGAAAGTACTAGTAGGAGATTAGTCTGGGTTACTGCAGTTACATAACCAAAGATGATGAAGGTGGAATTTTATGACTTTTTTGAAGGGGGTGAGGGTAGTTATAGTTGTGATATTGGGGGGAGGCTGTTCCACTGCTTAGCAACAGAGTTGCTGCAGAGGGAAGTGCCGGCAGAATTATTGGTTTTTGTTACCTCTAGTAGAAGTTTCTGATTTGATCGTAGAATTCTAGCTTTGGTGCTTGGGTGAAGTAGGTTTTGTAGAGCAGGGATTTTATCAGGGCAGTGAAGAAGTTTGTGGGTTGTTATAAGTTGGTTATAAAGAATGAGGTTGGGAAGTTCCAGCCAAACAAGAGCTTTTAGAGGAGTGCAGTGATGTGTTCGATGGGGCATATTTGTTGCAAATTTGGCAATTTTATTATAGCAGGTTTGACGACTGACAAAGTCTGATTTTCTGAGATTGGTGAAAATTGGTGATGCATATAAGAGTGTGGAAATAAGGTGGGCACATGCAATCTTTCTGTATGTACATTACTCAAAATAATACATATACATTAAATATATTAGTTGCTTTTAATTCCATTTTTTTTGCTTACAATCTCATTAGAAATACAACAGCAAAAAAAGTGCTGAAATATGAGCATCACTGTCTAGTCTAGTTATCCATGTTCATGAGTGAAACAGCCCCATGAAAGAAACATGACTCTGTGCTCATCACTCCACAGTGTGATCATAAAACAAAGTTTTCCACAAGACAAGAAATTCAAAAGTACAAAAGAGACAACAAAGCTGCACCATCAATAAGGGAAGCCACTATCTCTGAGATACCTGTATCTTGGGGCAAGTGGACAGGAAAAGCCCTCAAGGTTTACTGCCCATCATTAGGTTACCACACTACTCACTTATCAATCACTAAGTCTCGCATTTAAGCCTGGAACCTGACAGTAACATATACATTCGGCTATTTTAAGTGTAGCATACACTCTGGCCTAGACTATTTCTCCGATATCTGTGAAGTAACAGTATCACTGCATACAAACTATTATGAAGTTAAAAAAACTCCACAGTTCCTATTAAACCCCGCTCATTTTCCCTGAAATTAGATCCTTAACACAGCCCAGTGTTCACAATGACAGGGGCGCTAACACTCCCAAAGCCCAACAGGCAGGATATAAAATTTCTACCTCACTACTTATAAAATACACTTAAGTCCCAGAGTCCCTGCATTTCAAAATATGGCACTCCACACATCAACCCTCTCATACAGTAACACAAGGAAAATAATCCCACATTGCAGAACACAAAGTTTTACAAGTAGGTTGCATTTACAAGTGGTAAAAAGTGGCAAAAACTGGCAGAATAGGTTTGGCTGGAAAAAAGTGATAGGCTGTGCTGTGACTGAAATCATCCATGTGACCATGATCCATGTAGTATAATAAATTGATTATTAAGCTGAATGCATTATTCCTGATGTGTGAATACAGCTCAGGTGGCTAAACTGTTAAGACCACTCAGCACACAGGCTGAAGCATCACTGCTCCAATTCCACAATGCACAATTTCTTCTTGCCTCTCCAAATCTGGACTAAGAACAAGGTAAAGGTAAAAAATAGGAAACAAAGTAGAGGTATATAGGGTGGATTGCTTCCTGCAGTTGAAGGTCAACAATTATGTTAAGGCCCTACAACTTTCATATCTGGTATCAGAGGGCTCCAGCTGGAGGGACTGCTAGGACAGAGTCAACAGATCACATCTCCTGACTGGCTGCCCAAAAGAACATTGGCCTTGATACCTGTGGCCCAAAGGAAAGATCTAGAATCAGCAGTCAAATGTGTTTTGACATGCTTTGCAGAGGTGTTCAGGAAATAAAACAGCTGCAGCACAAATACCATCTCAAGAAGATATGAGGAAAATTATGCTTTGGATGAAGCCCACATGACTTACCATATTCCTATCAACAAAAGACACCATTTGGCAAATTTGCTTCATAACCTTTAGCAAATGAAAAAAAAAACGTGAACAACTGGACATCTCTGAGTATCAACTTCATGTTTTCCACTGAATATCAGAGCTATCTATGCATATCCAGGCAGTGAAGAGAATGAAATAAATATTTCAAATTATATTCCTTTGCAATCTTTGGCATGAATAATGGGCTGGTATGCAAGGAAATTCACTCATTATAAAAAAAGAAAGTACACTGGCTTTAAACACAGCTCAGGAGTTCTTGTGGTACAGGAATATGGTACTAGAAGTAGATCTTCCAACATAAGACCTTATGTTCTGCTGAGGCAGCTGGAGTATGGTGAGGGGAATAAGCTTTTCCAGTAGGATGTAAATGTCCCAGAGCAAAAATGGGTCTCAGATGGAAGAATTTTGCTAAAATGTACCCCTCAGAAACTCTTTACAGACTTGAGAGGCACCAAGGTATTGACTCTTGGCTTGTGTAAAAATTGAAAATTGCTAGTAAATGGACTTTAATAAAAGAATAAATAAGTCCAGCATCAACTAAGCAGCTCCAAAACTGAAGGAGTCTAGACAAGTAGCAATCTAGATGTAACACCTTATTCATGTATCCCCTAATAAATCTTTTGAGTAGATGACAAGGAACTGTCCAAAAAAAGAAAAGAAAAACTAATCTGGCTATTAATGGAAATGGAAAAAACATTAACTTGGTCTGTGCATGGAGACCAAAGATATCTGGATGGACGCTAATAGTTGGACAGATCAAAGACCTTCATTACAGGGGAAGCTACAAAGTGTATTCACAAAAAATTTCTGGAGCACAGGAAAACAAATCCCTCTCTGCAGCTAGAATTACTTTGGCAGTGGACAGTTTTGTTTCAAAAGGAATTTAATTACGGGAAAAACAGGCAGCAGCTCTCACGGCCAAGATCGCTCCAGTGCATCCAGAGTCCTGCTGATGGGCAACAGAATCAGAGAAAAGTAGCTTCAAAATGTAGTGCTGAAAGGGCAGGCCAAGAAACCATAAAATGGATGTCCACATTACATTACCTGGGGTCAATCTGAAGCACAACTGAAGTTACATGCGTAACAGTTCAGCCCACTGGCTTCCCCAGGTCTGTGGGACACATACAGGAAGTGATTGTTTTGAATGATCACTCACAAACTGCCATGGCTTCTCTGGACATGAGATACAAGCAGGTTCCCTCTTTCTTGCCAATATACAAATGACTATCATAATGACCACATTAAAAAAAATCTGGTCATGTGAAAGAAATTCCTGCATAGTCTGTAAGAAGAAACTGGCTCTCACTTCCAACACACGGATGTGCAAGTATTCATGGTCTGACCATGCACCTTGTGCTATCTGGTTCTCAAAATGCCACCCCCACCTAACAGCTGAAGTTCAAGGGGTCCAATATCTGTCACATGGGAAGACATGGTCGACAGGCCGGGTTGCTTTGACAGGGATGGTCTGCACCTGTCTCCTCTAGGCTTTTGGATACTATCAATGGCATTAGCCACCTACTGTGCCTGTTTTAGGCAGTGCCAAAATAACTAACCTCCCAACATAACAAAATCCTCTCCAGATAAATTCAAGGTACAGCTGCTGAATGCTAGGAGTCTAAACAAGAAACTGCACTTCTTGGAAGCCCTCCTAACTTTGGAAGAAGCTGACATCTGTGCAGTCTCCGATACATCGTTCAAAGGCATGGAAAGCACTCAGGCCATGCAGGGTTACAATGCCTTCCATATATTCAGATCACAAACTGACCACAAAAGAATCACACGAGGAGGTGTATCCATCTTCATTAAGGATAAGTACACCTTGAGACTGGTCAAACAGTATGACTCTCTTGAGCTACTCCATGTCCAATTAACTATAGACAAAGCCCCCTACTACATCATAGCTAACTATAGGTTGCTCACCATGAAACAGTAAGAGCATATCACATACCTAGACTTACTGGAGTCACTTGCCATACAGCCCAGCGCTTTACTCATGGGCGATTTTAAAGTACCCTACCATTGACTGGGAAACATACATGAACACAAACATGCTTGCTCAGAGGTTCTTTGTCAATGCAAATGCTCAAGAACAGCTAGTCAGCACACCCACAAGAGGCTCAAATGTCCTGGACATAGTACTCACTGATATGGGACAGCACTGCACCTCACCCCCATCTGATGTCCTACCTAGTTAGATTGGACAATAAATCAGTCTCATTTGATGTAATTATAAGACCAGATACCCCATCAAGTTCAATAATGCTTAAGAATTTTAAAAAGAAACTACCTCCTATTAAGTGATGGTATAAGAAGTTTCAAAGTCCGCCTCGAATGCAGATAACATGGACTCCTATGAAGAGATGTACACCAATGCCCTGTATAAACACTTAAGCAGTTGTACAGAATCATCTGTACCTAACTGGAAAACAAGTCACCTGGGTGGACCCCTAGCATAAACAGACTACATGACAAGAAAAAGAAACTAATGTCCAAGAACAAGAGGGAACTGGCTCAACAGAGGAAGAAATCCCTCTCTAGCTTAAAGAAACAAATTAGAGATCTTCTCAAGTCCTACAAAACTAATTATAAAGGAAAAATATCCTCTCTAGCTAAGGATAATCACAAGCCATTCTTTAACTACATCCAAAATCTAAAAGGGAATACCCAGCTATGCCCTGAAGTGGGTGTGAATGGCATCATCTATACTCACCTGGAGGTAATAGCTAACCTGACAGCTGACAGATTTGGAGCAAACTTCACCCCCCTGTCCCCTCCAACCATCCCCCAAAGTATACTTACCACCATTCCTCAGCCTATTATCTCAAGAGAGCAAGTCATCTTGGCACCCTCCAAGGCCATAAACATGTCATCAGTGGGACCAGACAACATGCCAGGCTGTTTTTTAAACAACTTAAAACATGACCTAGCAGATCCACTTGGATCCCTGTTTAACCACAGCCTGCAAACTGGCCATGTTCTAGCAGAATGGAGGATAGCAACGATAATCGCTTTGCACAAAGTTGGCCCATCAACCGACCCTGGGAATTATAGCCCCATAAGCTTGACTAGCCTCACCTACAAGGCCAAGGAAAGAGTCATTATGGACCTTATTAACAAGGACACAAGTAATCTCCAAACTACCTAGTTCAGATTTGTTAAAGGTAGATCATGCCTGTTAAACATGGTTGACTTCTTTGAGAAAGTCACCAAGGCCCTGGATGAGGGAAGGACAGGGCATACCACCTATCTTGGCCTAGCCAAGGCATCTGACACAATCTCCCACTCGGGTATTATAGAGAAACTCTCCCATTTGGGAATTAACCCATGCATTACCAGATGGGTAGCCAACTGGCGCACTGACAGGACATATACTGTTGAAGTGGGTCACTTCACCTCTAACAAAACACCAGTCACCAGTGGCGTACCACAGGGTTCTGTGCTGGGACCCTTATTGTTTGGAATTTATTTCTCAGAATTCAAGCAAACTTGGAAGGCCTGTGGCTGACCACGTTTGCTGATGATTGCAAACTGGGAGCAATCATCGAGTCCCCCAGTCATATTAATATACTGAAACAGGGTTAACGTAGACAAATGATTGATGCCAAAGCCAGGAATTAAAGCTAAATGCAAAAAATGCATTATTATTCCCTTTCAGAAAGCTGACATCCCTGCTAATTACATTACAGACAGCAACCCCTAAGTTTAGACCCAGTTGTACGTGATCTGTGTACTTGGGTTGACAGCAACCTGAATTTTGACTACCATGTATCCACAGTAGTAAGGAAATCCTTCTATGTGGCACATCTTATAAGTAAAGGCATCACATCTAGATCTAAATATGTTATAATTCCATTACACTCGGGCCTCATCAGACCAATAATTGAGTACCAATGCTCTCTTTTGCACATACCTCACCAGACACCCGCAACAACCAGAATGACCACAGAGGTTTCTCACCAAGAAATTACAAGGTACACAAAACAAGCCGTACGTGGAAAGCCTTGTCACTGTATTCTGTCTCCTACAGGTTGCTAAGGGGTGACCTGTGCTTGGCTTAAGAAGGCAGTCTTTGACCCGGCCTTGACAGAAATGCTACAGATTCGTAAATCAAACTGCACAAGGGTCACTCACTACAGAGATCATAACCTAGCCTCTGACATGAACAGGTCATGTTGGCGAGATAGATACATCTCCCAGAGACTGCTATTTCTCTGGAACAGGCTTCCAATTCACATGAAGCAGAGCACATCCCTGACCCTCTTCAAACACAACCTTGATCAATGGATGGGTGACCACAAATTCACTCCTGGGGTGGCATCCATGTCCCACCTGGACAGAAGAAGTCATTATTAACTATCATAGACCCTTACACCTTTGCAACATCACTCATCTCACCACTGACAACTGGGGCAACTCGGGATAAATATGGCTAGGCCTGTAAGGGCTCTAGGGCCATTATCCTAGTAACCTTCTATGAACCTATGAAGCATCTGTGGGCAGGGATAACACTGGTGATGGTGGGGAAAGACCTTCTGTCAGTAGGTGGATAGTAACACTGAAGCAGGTCATATGCCTCTTGTAAACCTTTGAAAACCTTACTGTCATACAAAAGGGACTGTTCTCCCTTGAACATTGTACTATTATTAGCATCTTCTAGAGAATCTCATACGGTAACTGTCATAATACAAAATGACTTCAGCTGCCATTTTCAACTCCAAAGCCTTGCGGCACATGCTGATGTCTAGTTCTGGCTCCAAATGGTTTATATTAACCAAACCCCACTTTCTTCACAGTGAGGTCTAATCTGGACCCAAGTGTTTAATATAAGCCTGAAACTTTGTTCTGTGCAGCCTAAGTCAAAGGCAAATAAGTTTTTTTGGAACTAAAGACTTGTCTAGTGAGATGTGACTGCAATGGAGCAAGAATAACTGAAGGGTAGTAGGTGGATGAGGCAGAACTTGTTACATGAGGATGAGACCTTTACTTTGTGCTTTAAATATAATGTGGAGAAGGTTTAAACTTGCCATGTTCTGTTCACCAATGCTGAACCCCATAATCCCCTTTTCTGGCAGACATCACTGCCAATGTCTTTTCTCTGTACATGTCAGCAGTGTGTGTGTGTGTGTGTGTGTGTGTGTGTGGGCATGGGTTGTGGACTCATCATTTACCCACAGCCAGGGATCTTAGCATTTGAATACAAAAGAAAGGAGCATTTAGGAAAGCAGACAGGGCTTGCACCCCTGCAAAATGTCCTTTTATGGAGTTCACTGATGTGAAGTTTTAACTAATTTGTTTTATCTGGTTGAAGATTCAGTCATTTTAAGACTCAATGAAACACAGGTGAAGCAGATGGTGAGGAAAACTGTCAACTGGGCTAGAAACCAAGACAATGATGATGACAGCTCTTTTAAAAAAAATGGTGGTCTATGCTCCCAAAATGGGAAGTCTGCAAAAATTGAAATCGGCAGAAAAGGTGCCTGGGCACCTAAACCTCTACAACAGACATCAGCAACAGTATTACTTGTATGAGAAACACAAGCCTGCAGTGCAGAATAGTGTGTGTTGTATCTTTAAGAGGCGTTTCAAGGTCAGCACGTGCATATAAATAGCAACCATGTGCTAGCTTCAGTGCCATTTTCAGAGTGCAGCCAGAAAGTGAGCAGGTATGAGTGTAATAGCTAGTTTTTTTATAAGTTTATCCAAGATAAAAACACCAAAGTAAAATATTTGTCTGCCAGCTAGTCAGATAAATGCTCCGTCGCTAAAATTATTTGTTAAATAGTTAGATAGAATGTAGTAAGTAACGGAGCAAGCAGGTAGTCCCTTCTTTTGTAAAACAAATAAAAAACTTTTATTGCAACTTGATGAGCGCTTTCGCTAAATCAGCTTCTTCAGATCAACATAAGTTACACTCATATAATATTCAATTTATATAAAACATTCAAACTTTTCAAAGCCCAATCAGGACTCTCTGTCAATCAACAGGCTTAAACACTTTTAAAGGTATCTCACTACATGTGTCCTGATGAAAATATTATACAAAAAATCCATTAATTCAGCTAATCAATAGTACTTAATAATATTCTACTAAAGTGATATGTATTATTTATCCATATAAAAAATAAATATATGGTTGTATGTATTTATAAAAAATATATACAAAAATGTATGTATATGTACACATATATTAATAAAGATACACGATGCCTTACAACATCCTGAATACCTAAATTATATTGTAGAACATCTGTCTTACTTAATGAAAAGTTATATAAAATATGTGTACGAAATATGGGAACTGATATCAATGTCACAATCTAACTAAATAAATGCCAAATTCTTATGTCAAGTATGAATGTATACTGAATGAAAACACATTATAGCTAGATATATGTGCTACAAATTCTAATATTCATTTCATCTTCCTACGCTTCCTCAATAATGGTTTAATAGATGCTCTTTCATTTAGGCCCATTCCCTTGTCTGCTCTGAGTATAATTATCCAATTATTCTCCCTGTATTCAGTGTGGTTACGAATGTCACCCTCACGAATACTAGGGGAAATTTCGTACACATATATTTTATATAACTTTTCATTAAGTAAGAGAGATGTTCTACTATATAATTTAGGTATTCAGGATGTTGTAATGCCTCGTGTATCTTTATTAATATATGTGTACATATACATACATTTTTGTATATATTTTTATAGATACATACAACCATATATTTATTTTTTATATGGATAAATAATACATATCACTTTAGTAGAATATTATTAAGTACTATTAATTAGCTGAATTAATGGATTTTTTGTATAATATTTTCATCAGGACACATGTAATGAGATACCTTTAAAAGTGTTTAAGCCTGTTGATTGACAGAGAGTCCTGATTGGGCTTTGAAAAGTTTGAATGTTTTATATAAATTGAATATTGTATGAGTGTAACTTATGATGATCTGAAGAAGCTGATTTAGCGAAAGCGCTCATCAGGTTGCAATAAAAGTTTTTTTATTTGTTTTACAAAAGAAGTGACTACCTGCTTGCTCCGTTACTTACTACATTCTATCTAACTATTTATCCAAGATAAAGTCATTAAGCCTCAATCCTGATATGTTTGTACACAATAAAGCTGCTTGAACAGAACCCACAAAGACTTGTCCATTTCATCCTGACTGGATGACCGACATGGTAAGAAGTGGGATTCTAGAGACTGCTTTTCAGAGCTATGAGGTGCAGAGACAACAATGAAGGTAAACTAAGAGAAACGAGCACGAAAAAGGTCCAGAAATGAACCAAAGGTAATGAAAACTTGCACAAACGATTTATTTTATAAGAAAGATAAAACGGAGCATTACAAGGACACAAACCACATTATTAAACAAGCACGAGGCACAATAGGATTATTAAATAAACAAAATGTTTAAACTTAAGATATTTGATAAAACGATTATCAGAAAAGCACATAAGGGGTTTGGAATTACCTCGGAATTGCAAAATGAGCATGTTTAAAGCAAAACTGGCATGTTTAGAGTAAAACAAACACAAGAAAAGTATAATGGGCATGGAAAAAGCTTAAACAAGCAAAACGAATATAGTATAATAAGGGCAAAAAGGGCACATCAAGAAAAAAATAAATAAATAAAGCAAGGCTATGTTTTTTGGCAAAGTACTGTGTATTGGCATAACTACCATTTTGCATTGTATTCAGGGCATAACTACAGTTATTCGAAGTATCTCAAAGAGTGTAAACGTGCTTACAGTGTGTGCTCATTACTGTGAATATATTCCAAAGAGTTTATTTGTGTGCAAAGTGCAACTATTTCATGAAGTACAATCAAAACACAGCCATTTTGAACAGCTTCCTGTGCTGGGTGTGTCTATTCACAAAGTGCATCCATTACAGAGTGTTTCTTGCACTGTAAAGAGTTATTTAGCAAAGTACAGCCATTTTGGGAAAGTTTCAGTGTGCTGTGTACTGTTTATTCACAAAGTGCAGTTATTTTGAAATATTTCTTAGTCTGAGCTTCTTCTGCCCAGTTTATTCTCACACTGCAGTTATTCTGAAATGTTTCTTACACTGATAAGAGGTGATTTCTTACAGTACAGTGATTTCAAGAGTACTACAGTGCCTGAGAGACTTATTTCACAATGTTAAGTTATTCAGAGGTTTGTTGTGCTATTGGGCATAGTTACAAGTACTAGCATAAATTTCTGGCATATGTATATGTGTGTGTGCTTGTGCATACTCGCAAAAGACTTCACTGGGAAATGTTAATATGGCAGATGAATTTCAAAAACCGTCACCATTGGTGTTTGATCAGAATATTGCAGAGAATTGGAGAATATTTGAGCAACACTATAATATTCTTATACTATGGCAAGCTTATTCTGAAAAAAAAATGCATGTACCAGGGCATTCATTTTGCTAAACCTAGCTGGGTTAGAGGCCACTGAAAGAGAACGTTTATTTGTGTATGCACCAGCAGTGTATGAGGGAGAAGGTAAAAACCATCATATTGTTGTACAGGCTGAATCAGGGGAAGACCCAGACTGTTTGAAGCGTAAGTTCAGGGAAATTAGGAAATGTGTAACCCCCAGACTAAAATTACATTAGAGAGGCATTTGTTTTACACAAGAGATCAAAAACCAGGAGAAACATTTGCAGCTTACATTACTGACCTTGGAAACAAAGCTAAAATGTGTCGGTTTGGTGACTTAAAAGATGAGTTGATAAAGGACAAGCTTGTGTGTGGTATTAATAGTGCTGCAGTGAGAAAGATTTTGCTTTATAGCAGTGATTTAATGCTGAGCAAAGCTACTGAAATTTGTTATGAAGTTACAGAAAGGCACACTTGCAAGTGACAAGGGCATGGTTTCAGCAGGCTCCTGAGCAAATGTAGACACAGCATGCAACACATGTCTAGCAGAAGAAGGCCTAAGCACATGGCAGCTGCAACCCATACGGGTTTACCTTAGAAGTCCATTAGTTTTCCAGAAAGTTCTAAGAAAAGGACATGCTCAGTGCAGTACAAGGGTTAGTCACTACAATCCAAATCTAGCTTTATTGTTAAATGTCGCAATTGTGGTGCCAAAGAGAAAAATGCATTCGGTCAGCAATGCCACAAGTGTAACCTCACACAGTTAGAAAGAAGGGTCACTCAAAAGAGCAACTTGATCATACAGAGAGCTGCAGTTCTACTTAGATGGTGTATCAGTAATTGGTGAAAAGGCTGATGCAATAAATTTGTTGGCAAAGAATGAAGTGTTTTGTACTGCCCAGAGCAATGGTTAATCCACGGAGCATAAAATGTCCAAGTGTAATGTTATGTCAGCAGACACATTTGCTAAGGTGAGAACTGCTGAACAACTCAGTTTGGCTAGTAGTGCGAAACTTGTTGCATATGGACGTGAAGAAATTCAAACCGAAGGCTCAGTAGTGCTTTCATGTTATTTGGCTAGGAACTGTTACAGCTTGTTATTCTATGTAGTTCAAAGACCTGTGCAGTCATTACTGGGTCTCAGAAACAGTTTGAAAATTAATTTGCTTTTTTTACCAAAGAAGTTCATCACATAAGCAAATGTCCTGGTTCCAATTGCACTGAAGCTATTTTCTCACAGTATGCCGATGTTTTTGATGACAAGTTGGGCAAACTTACAGTTGTGTATTCTATGAAGTTAGACCCAGAGGTCAGACCAGCAAGAAATGTTCTGATAGCTATGCAGGATAAAGTTAAAACTCTGTTGGATAAAATGGTGCAGCAAGGTGAAATCTGCCCAGTTACAGAACCAACTGAGTAGGTGTCGTCCACGGTAGCAGCCCATAAAAAAGGCTCAGATTAAATCAGAATATGTATTGACCCAAGAGATTTGAACAAAGCATTAAAGAGACCGCATCACCCGATGCGTACAGGCGAGGAAGTCGCGACCCTAATACCAAATGCCACTGTTTTTTCTGTCTTGGATGCAAAAATTAATTTTGGCAAGTGATGCCTGATCCCAAATCCTCATTATTGACTTCTTTCAGTACCCCGTTTAGCAGATATAAGTTCCTCAGGATGCCATTTGGAATAAATTATGCAAGTGAAGTCTTTCAGCATGCATTGGAGCAATTTTTTTTCAGGTAATCCTTGTGCCATAATAGTAAATGATTTATTGGTTGAAGGCAATGGTGAAGCAGAGCAGGGCAAAAACCTTACGAAAGTTGTAGACAAAGCATGTGAAGTGAACTTCAAGCTCAGTCCTCTGAAATACAAATTCAGACTACCAGAAGTTACATAGGTGTGTCATTTATGCATTGACTTGTGACCAGACCGTTCCAATGAGCGACATGCAGCACCAGCATCAATGCTGGCAAAACCATCTGGTGGAAAATCAATGACTGGTGGACTTATACCTGAGGGACTAGTGCTAGGAGATGGGAGTTGGCACCTGAAAAGCTAATGCCTGATAGAAAGGCGATGGTATCTCAAATTAAACAAATAAAATACAGCCAAATACCTCATGGTGTCGGTTAAATAACAGGCAAATAACACAAACACATTACTATCATGACAAGCTTTCAGGCAAACCCTTCATAAGGTTTAAACAGTTAATAAAAATGCACAGCCTTCATAACAACTTGCAAATCAGCACTGCTGTCATATAACTCACATCATACACGCAAGTAATTTAAAATGTGTACTACTTATTCTTGGCAGAGCTGTTGTTAAAGCCCATAACTAAACCAAATTAATCACTGGCACAGTGCTATTTCCAAGAGCCAAAAGGAGGGGGGGGGGGTAGATATGATGATGATGATTGTGATATACAAATCAGATTTGTAAATATTTTGCCTAAGAACAGACTTTCATCTGATTCATTAATATTTCTATGCAGACATCAGCCCTAAAGTAATAGTAGGTACAGTTTTACTTTTTTTTCCCTTTAGATCTTGATAAAATGGTAATGTGAGTTTTTGTTTAACTTCTTACCATTTATAATAATATTTCTGAAGACTTTAATGTAAAACAGTACAAAAGATTTCCAGGTGATCGTATCCTAATCTCTGTTTGTTTCCTATGTTTGATATATTGAGAAATTACTTAATTTCTAACATAAAAAAGGTTTGAAAGCTACCCATTTAGTTCACAAATAAATTTATGATTTTCTTTTATTTTCTAGTACAAATCTATTTGTTTTTGAAGTCTGATGTTTGAAAGTAGTTTAAAACCCACATTAAATTTAAAGTAGACATCTGGATTGTCTGATGACAGTAAGGTTCTGAGTGGTCTCATCAAACCCAGGTGCTACCCCATGTCCAATTATTTTATCAAGGAAGAAGACAAAAATGCAGTCTATCTTGGACAAGAATTTAGATCTAAAAATAGTGACTTTTTTCTCTTTAGGATGTGAAGTTCTCCAAATATCAGTTAAGTAAAATGACAACAAAAAAGTGTGTTTTTCATGTTTCAGTACAATGGAAAGCACTGACTAGTTTTATTGAAGTTTAGTTTTAATACTGTATTAACATCGTCAGATAAGACAGTTTTATGATAAATCATCTATATATATGTTTGTTAAACATAAATCATAACAGTGAAACTATGCATAAAATGAAGTTGATGCAAATATTATTGTGGCCCAAATAAACTCAGTAACAATGGTTTTACCTGTCTACTCCACATAAAGGCTGTTACCAAAAAGTTCTTGTTAAGTACCAGTGCTGCTACTTTTTTTGACTTGGGGGGGGGGGGGGGGGCAAATATGTTCAGACCAGAAAGTGTGACTTATCATGGCACGTCAACCACAGTAAGACTGCTACCAAACTGACTTTTTAAATCATTCTCCCATTTTAATGTCAGGATGCTCAATATGTAAACACTCAAATGTGACTAAATGTGGTAATGTGACTGAACCTCCGTAGGATCTGTATTTCAAATGATTTCTTTAGATAAGAGGGTGTACTACATAATATGATCACAACAGTTTATCTACAGTAAAGTTAAATACGTGCATATAATATCCCCTTTTTAAAATTTAGAAAAAACTGCATCTGTAAATTACACTCATCACTTGCACGTTAATCTTAATGCTATACTAAGCATGTATTGGGATGCTTACATCAAAAATGAAATGGAGCCCATTTAAAGATGTTGTCTTCAGTCCTCAGAATAGAGATTAACTCCAACAATCCATATATCAGTGTGCTTTTTTCCCTGCAGTCTACCATATCTGATTGATTCAACAGAACTACTTACAAAGGACATCTGGGAACTGGGTATGATATTATGTCTTCCTTTGGATTGCTTTTTTTAGCTCCCGCCTCCATGACTATTCACAAGCCCTGTACCTCCCACACAAAGAGCCAGCTCATTCATTCTTGGACCGTGGAGAGACCCCCATGTCTTTCTTGCTGTAAGCTGGGTGATGGCCTATAGACTTATTCATTCACTGCTGAGGTGAGAGTCTGGTACTGAGAGAGGGCTGTCACTTGCTTAAGAGTATGGCCCTATCTAGCAAACTCTTCTCTGTATGGCTGGTGGCATTTCTTAATGCTAGTAGTCCGTGAGAAGCCCATGCATGCTCTTGCACATTTGGGAATGCCTACTATTTGGGGTCAGAAATGCAGTGGGTCCAACTGCATCCCTTTGCCCGGGACGGATGAGATAATAACTGCTGCTCACTCCCACCCTCCTCTGTTTTGCCCTTCTAGTGTCAAAGTTTATCAAGTTTAGATTATCTGGTGATCATCAGGGCTTTATTTCCCTATGCCATATGGCCAAGAATCTTCCATTAGAATGTTATTATATGTACTGCAGATGAGACAGCTCTGTACTTCTTGTTCTGAATCAACATTCCAGCCAAAACATTATATCTCTTGCTCTTTCCATTTTACTGACCCAAATGGGGCTTGTATCTTATTTTTTTTTCTTAGCTGATTGTGGTATGCATATAACTTTTGCTTCCCAATTTGTTAGATCTGGATAAGCAAGTCCATCCTTGTCAACACCAATAAGTTCCACTGCACTCTTTCTGACATGGTCTGGAGGTCTTTATTGGTATTAATCTTTTCTGCCTTGCCTTAGCACACCATGAATGAGATCTGGACAGGAAGCTATTTTATAGAGCAGTGCTAGTAGCCTGTGAATGTTTAAAATGCTAAGATGTCTAAAGTTCTTAGCCCTAATAATGCTGGCAAGAACAGACCTCCTCATATCACATCTAATAATTAGCCATTTCTAAACCTTAAATCTTGGACACAATTTATATCTTCACTGAATGAAAAATAAATCTTAATTTCTTTCATTATTATAGTTTTTTTCTCAGGCCTCCCTTTCGCTGCAATTTCTTTCAACGGTTGTATTTCTAAGTCAGTATAAAAACACATTTGAAATTATTTTACTTTTCTTCTGTCATTGGTAATGACAACATTACCCAAAATATTTCAACTTCTTCTCCAAGCTACTCCTCATGTTTCTCTGGCCTGCATTTCACTTTCATATTATACCTATGTAGATTAAGCAATACTGTCTGTAATCTCAGATGTGCCTTGTACAAAAATGTTCTAAATGCGCATTGCAAAGGTTGTGGTAGGTTTTCACTTGAACTTCCTTACCATATACATATTCATGGCATTTCTTGCATCTATACTTTGTTGCTAACAGTACCTCTTGTACCTGAGCATATCTCCTTTACGCATTTAGAAGTGTTCTTTACACACAGGCAACTGGTCTATTCTCTTGCAGGATAACAACTTTTATACCATTGTAAGTGGTAATTACTTGCAACATCATCTTCTTCTTTCGGCTGTTCCCGTTAGGGGTCGCCACAGCGGATCATCTGTTTCCATTTCTTCCTGTCCTCTGCATCATGCTCTTTCACACCAACCGCCTTCATGTCCTCTCTCACCACATCCATAAACCTTATCTTAGGCCTTCCTCTTTTCCTCTTACCTGGCAGCTCCATCCTTAGCATCCTTTTCCCAATATACCCAGCATCCCTCCTCAGCACATGTCCAAACCAACACAATCTCGCCTCTCTTGCTTTGTCTCCAAACTGTCTAACCTGAGCTGATCCTCTAATATACTGATTCCTAATCCTGTCCATCCTAGTCACACCCAGTGCAAATCTTAACATCTTTAACTCTACCACATCCAGCTCTGACTCCTGCCTTTTCGTCAATGCTACCGTCTCCAACCCATATAATATAGCTGGTCTCACTACCCTCTTGTAGACCTTCCCTTTCACTCTTACTGGTACCAGTCTGTCACAAATCACTCCTGACACTCTTCTCCACCCATTCCACCCTGCCTGTACTCTCTTCTTCACCTCTCTTCCACATTCACCATTACACTGAACTGTTGATCCCAAGTACTTAAACTGATTCACCTTTACCACCTCTACTCCCTGCATCCTCACCCTTCTTCTACCCTCCCTCTCATTTACACACATATATTCTGTTTTAGCCCTGCTGACCTTCATTCCTCTCCTCTCTAAAGCATATCTCCACCTCTCCACAACCTGGTCCCTACTCACACTACATATCTCTCCAGGGTCTCCACAACCTGGTCCCTACTCTCACTACATATCACAATGTCATCTGCAAACATCATAGTCCATGTGGCCTCCTGTCTAATCTCATCTGTCAACCTGTCCATCACCACTGCAAATAAGAAAGGGCTCAGAGCTGATCCTTGACGTAATCCCACCTCCACCTTAAATGTATCTGTCACTCCCACCGCAGTCCTCACCAATGTCACACTACCCTTGTACATATCCTGTATAACTCTTACATACTTCTCTGCCACTCCCGACTTCCTCATACAATACCACAACTCTTCTCTAGGCACCCTGTCATATGCTTTCTCTAAGTCCACAAAGACACAATGCAACTCCTTCTGACCTTCTCTGTATTTCTCCAACAACACTCTCAGAGCAAATATTGCATCTGTAGTGCTCTTTCCTGGCATTAAACCATACTGCTGATCACTAATCATCACCTCTCTTCTTAACCTAGCTTCCACTACTCTTTCCCATAACTTCAAGCTGTGACTGATCAGTTTTATCCCTCTGTAGTTACTGCAGCTCTGCACATCACCCTTATTCTTAAAGATAGGTACCAAAACAGTTTTTCTCCACTCCTCAGGCATCCTCTGACTTTCCAAAATTTCATTAAACAATCTGGTTAAAAATTCCACGGCCATTTCTCCTAAGCACCTCCATGCTTCCACTGGTATGTCATCTGGGCCAAAAGCCTTTCCATTCTTCATCCTCTTCATAGCTGTCCTTACTTCCTCCTTGCTAATCTGCTTCACTTCCTGATTCACTATCCCCACATCATCCAACCTTCTCTCTCTCTCTCATTCTCTTCATTCATCAGCCCTTCAAAGTACTCTTTCCATCTACTCAACACATTCTCCTCACTTGTGAGTACATTTCCCTCACTGTCCTTTATCACCCTTACCTGCTGCACATCTTTCCCAACTCTGTCCCTCTGTCTAGCCAATTGGTACAGGTCCTTTTCTCCCTCTTTAGTGTCCAATCTTTCATACAACTCTCCATATGCCTTATTCTTAGACTTTGCCACCTCTCTCTTTGCCATGCACCTCATCTCCTTATACTCATGTCTACTTTCTTCATCTCTTTGACAATCCCACTTCTTCTTTGCCAGCCTCTTCCTCTGTATACTCTCCTGTACTTCCTCATTCCACCACCATGTCTCCTTGTCCGCCTTCCTCTGTCCAGATGTCACACCAAGCACCTTCCTAGCAGTCTCTCTTACTAGCTCTGCTGTAGTTACCCAGCTATTCGGTAACTCTTCATTGCCTCCCAGTGCCTGTCTTAACTCTTATCACAATCACCATTTTTTAACTTCCACCATTTAATCCTTGGCACTGCTTTCACACTCCTCCTCCTCTTCTTGATCACCGACATCATCCTACAGACCACCATTCTATGCTGCTTAACTACACTTTCTCCTGTCACCACTTTGCAGTCTCCAATCTCCTTCAGACTGGCCCTCTTACACAGGATATAATCCACCTGTGTGCATCTTCCTCCACTCTTGTGTGTCACCCTATGCTCCTCCCTCTTCTTAAAATACGTATTCACCACAGCCATGTCCATCCTTTTCGCAAAATCCACAATCATCTGACCTTCTGCATTCCTCTCCTTAACACCATACCTACCCATCGCTTCTTCATCCCCTCTGTTCACTTCACCAACATGCCCATTGAAGTCTGCTCTAATCACTAGTCTCTCACCCTTGGGTACACTCACCACCACTTCATCTAACTCACTCCAAAATTTTTCTTTCTCATCCATCACACACCCAACTTGTGGAGCATATGCACTAACAACATTCATCATTACACCATCAATTTCAAGCTTCATAAACATCACTCTATCAGACACTCTTCACCTCTAAAACACTCTTGGCATAGTGTTCCGTTAGGATAACCCTTACCCCATTTCTTCTCCCATCCACACCATGATAGAACAATTTGAACCCGCCACCTATACACTTGACCTTACTTCCCTTCCATCTGGTCTCTTGCACGCACAATATATCAACCTTCTTTCTCTCCATCATATCAGCTAGCTCTCTCCCTATACCAGTCATACTGCCAACATTCAAAGTTCCTGCCCTCAGTACTACACTCCTAACCTTCCTCCTCTCTTCCTGCCTTTGGGCATGCCTTCCCCCCTCCTCTTCTTCTTCGGCCAACAGTAGCCCAATTTCCGCCAGCACCCTGTTGGCTAACAGTACTGGTGGCGGTCGTTGTTAACCCAGGCCTCGACCGATCTGGTATGTAAATATGAAATGTTCTCAGCATCAGTAATTTGGCAGAGGTTTTACGCCGGATGCCCTTCCTGACACAACCCTCCCCATTTATCCGGGCTTGGGACCAGCACAAAGAAATGCACTGGCTTGTGCATCCCCAGTGGCTGGGTAATTACTTGCAACACAACCAGCTTATTCTTGCCATACATACCTCTCAATCTCTTAGAGCAAGAAATCTGGACAAAACCATAAATAAAAGTGGGACAAAGGCCCAAAATAGGGATAGGTTTTAAATATTGCTCTTACAAACTTAGAAAGTTGATAAATTAACAGGTGTTGTATTAGCATGGATTTTTCTGAAGGATATGAAGTTTGAAACTCAAATGACTGTCATTATTTTCTAACTTCAGTCTTTAATGATGCACCACTAATTTGCCAGAAAACCACAATTTTATGAAAAATGGACCAAAAATATGTGGTCAAAATCTGGACATTCTGTGAAAATCTGTGCAGTTGAGAGGTATGTTGCCATAGTATGTTAATACTGTAGGGCCTTTACAGCCCCATTCCCAGACTGCATCTTGCTCCAATAACATTTTTTCAGGGGTAACACATTTACAAGTTTTGCAATATACTGCACCATTGTTAAAGACTACTGCAATACCTGTATTACAGACCTGGCATCAGCATAATAGCTCAAATTTTTGTCTGGATCAGGTTTGAGATCCTCTGTTATTAGACTAAGCCTCACATATTTCATACATACAACTGTTATTTTGTATTTTCTCTTATATAACTTGACATTATGTTGTTTTATCTGTTTAATGGCTGTACTATTCCCTTGTCATGCACCTGTATTTGGCCCCACACTACTATATCATCACTTATGTTTACAACCCCATCCAAGCCTTCAGCTAATTGTAAAAGAGCTCTTGGAAACACACATCTGATGCTTAAGAAATACCATCCTACCAGCCTATTAAATGTTTACAGTTTAAAGCATTGTTCATCCAAATTTATCTGACAGTTATCATTGGTTCCATCCAACTATAACTACAAGAAACGGATAATGCTCTCATTTCATCATCTATTTGGATTTGGTAGCTTAATAAAAATGAAAATCTTTCCTTTTTTCACAGTAATGACCATACCACCACTCTGTTGGCACCAACAACCTCTTTAATGATCACAATGGTTTTCACACACATCGGCTCCTCTATTATACTTCCAAGAGTTGTGGGTACTTTTCTGGAAGAATGAATAACCAGCATTGCATCAGACTTCACCTGTGCGCCATATTCTCTTGTTAAATAACCTAAACCTGTGATTAAATCAGCATAGTTGTGCAGGGCACTGTTGCTATGCCTCTGTAAAGTATCCGAGACATCTCTGACTGTGTCAATGATTCTTTATATATGCATTTTTCTCCTGGATCTTGCCAATTCTTTTTACCATTCACAGCTTCTTAGAAGCCACAACCAAATTATTCGGATAACTGACCATTCTAAGTACAGGTATTTGGAAATGTAGTGTATACTTCCAATTTTTCTATTGACAGGTCAACAGTTTTGACCTAATGCTACCACTATTGGTCTGAATAAGGTTATTTATGTACACATGGGTCACCCTTAACAGCCATACATTCCCAGTTGATTAAAAGCATTTTCTGACATAATGCTCTGCACCTCTGCCTAGTTTGAATTCCGTATTCTATTAATTCACATTTCCTTCTGATAGACAGCATTGCACTGCACTCTTGCTTCACTGCATTAAATGCATTTTCAGATTGTGCAGTATTAAGTCTTTTCACTTCAACAGTTCATTTTCACACCAGTTGCCAGGATAGGCAGATGCATCCACCAAGCCCTATAAAGGGGCAAAACTGGTCATCAGGAAAGTAATTAACTCATTCACTCCAATGGAGATCTAGAGGTTTGTGCTCTTAACTCCTAGTGGACGCATCCTGAGCTTTTTGACAAAATCAAGTTATGACCTCAATTCAAACAAATGTTCACATTGTTGGAGTCATAAGAGCTACTAAAGATATCTAAATTGCAAACTATATGGCAAACAAATCTTTACAGTGGTAGTGTTCATTAGACTCTAGATCTTAAACTGCATTTTATAAATCATAATAAACAAGTTAAATATTAATTTTGTAATATTTATTTATTTATTGACATTTGTTGACCGGGAAAGTCCACTGGGCCATTGACTCATTTTCAGTGGAAGTCCAGGGAGAAAAGCTCCACAGTAATACATTTTAAAAATTTAGGACATTAAGACATTAAAAAATTTTCACATTTAAAAGAAATATGCCATTGTGGTAATGCATTAAACATTTAAAATGAAAATATTTATAATTCCACATACAGAAAAAAAATTTCCAGTACCTTTTGAAGCAAGAAAGAGAGTAGAAAGAAAGGAAAAGTACAGTTGTGTACACTTACCATAAATGTAGATGTTCAAGTGTATTCACTGTTGCAGTCACTACATTTGGGTTATCTGCTTGCAGGTAGCCCTCAGTCTACCTGATTAACAAAGTCTTGGGTCCTGCATCGGTTGCTGTCCCTTCCTCCATGATGTCAGGTCATCAGGGGTATAAAACATGCAGCCGATGCCATTACATCAGTTTTTCTTGCCCCAGATGTCAGGTGCCCCCCTACTGGGAAGCAATTAAACATAAAAGCACAAAGACATACCTCCAACAAAAAAGCAAATACACCAAAAAGGCTTTTAAGCATAGTAAAGGAAAGTAGAGGTATAGCCAAAAGAAGTTGGGGGGCCGGAGGGAGGGTAACCAGGACTGCAACAGTGAATACACTCGAACATCTACATTTATGGTAAGTGTACACAACTGTACTATGTTCTTTGTGTTTCACTGTTGCAGTCATTACATTTGGGTAGATTCCCAAAGCTATGGTTGGGAGGAGGAATTTAGACAGCATTAGGGCCAGCTATAAGGCCCTGCAAGACTGCAGTGGCAAAGCCAGCTCTGGATTTAGAGGACATTGGCAAATGATAATGCTTGGTGAAAGTATGCACAGAACTCCAGGTATCAGCTTCTAGGGTGTCCCTGGTAGGGATGCATCTGAGAAAGGCTGTAGAGGTAGATGCAGCCCAGGTGGAGTGAGGTCTGATCCCCTGGGGGATAGGTTTTCCATGGTGCTTATAGCAGAAATGAATGCAATGGCTTATCCATTTAGAAATGGTTTGCTTTGAAACAGCCTTCCCCTCTGCCCCCGCAGCAAATGCCATCAGTAGTTGTTCAGATTTCCTTTGAGGTTTAGTCCTGTCCAAGTAGAATCTAAGTTGTCTGTGCACATCTAAAGAATGCAGTATCTGTTCCCCTTTATTCTGTGGATTGGGAAAGAAGTTTGGCAAATGAATGGACTGATTAAGAGCCACACTGGATACCACCTTGGACATGAAGGATGGATTGGTTCTGAGAAACACCCTGTCAGCATGAAGATGATGAAAGGCTCCACTGCCATAAGCACCTGTAATTCAGATACCCTTCTAGCTGAAGTGATTGCTAAAAGGAAAGCTGTTTTCCAAGAAATAAATTTTAAGTCTGCAGTAGCAGCTGGCTCGAAAGGAGGTATAGTGAGTTTCTCCAAGACAAAGTGAAGGTCCCAAGCTGGGGTTGGAGCTCTCCTGGGTGGTCTCAAATTTTTGGCCCCTCTGAGGAACTGCTTGAGCAGTGGATGAGAGAAGAGGGGAGGTTTTGTGTTATAATGAGCAGAAATGGCTGAGGCATGGATTTTAATGGAGGAAAAAGACAGGCCCTTGTGAAGCATCTCAGTTAAGTATTGTAAAATCTGAGGTAAATTGGGCACTGCTGTGCTCATCCCAACCAGGCATCTTTGCCTAGCATAGGAAGTAATTAGTGAAGAGTCAGTATCTTAAATTTTGGAATCTCCAAAAAGGTGTTTAGAGTAGACAGGTCCAGGATAGGACGCCATGAATTGTCTTTTCTGGGTACCAGGAAAAGTCTCGAGTAGAAACCTTGTCCCTTTTCCTCTTCTGGTACCAGATGAATAGCCCCCTTGCTTAAGAGAGAAAATACTTGTTTTTGGGCCTCTGCCCACTGATTTGGTGGTAGGTCCGGCCACCCACTTGGTGTTGGCAACGTGTGGAAGTGAAATCTGTATCCTTGGGACACTACATTTAAAACCCATTTGTCCTGGGTAATGAGTTCCAAGTTCTCTGCAAGAAGAGCAATCTTTCCCCCCAAAGGGGCAGTCAGTTGATAAGTGCTTGGAAATTTTAAAAGGAAGTCATTGAGACAGTTTACCATAGGGGGGGAGTCTTATTATTCCCAGACTTGGAAGTGGAGGCCTCCCACTGCTTAGTTCTGGGAGTCCCCTGGGACTGAAATCTGGGTTTTTGCTGTGTCTGGGTTTGGCTTGAGAAGACATGGAAGGGGCTGGAAAGGACCAATTCTTAGAGGGCCAGTGCCTACTAAATCTAGGAGGCTGAACTTGTAAAAAATCTTTAACAGTTTACATAGATTTAGCTTTATCTTCCATATTTTTAAGAACTTCCTCAGCCTTGTTGCCAAACAGGCAGTCCTGATTTAAAGGAGCATCCAACAATTTAGCTTTAACATGATCAGGCAAAGATTGCTCCTTAAGTCAAGCATGCCTTCTGAGCACAGACCCAGTAACAGCAGCCCTGCAAGAGGCCTCTAATGAATCAAAACCACATTGCAAAGTATGTTTTTGCAACTTGTTCATCAGAATGCATTAAATCCTGTAATTCTTTATTTTCCACACAGTCAGGAATCAACATCATTTTCTGTTTAAGCAGTCCAATAACATGTTGCTGATATTTTAACATATGAAACTGGCAGTTTAAAGCCCTAATGGCCAAGGTTGCAGAAGTGTAAACCTTCTTACCCCATCTATCCAGCGCCCTGGAGTCTCTATCAGAAGGGGTAGGATTTTTAGCAATAGAAGCCTTAATGCCCTTGGGCCCCTGTGAAATAGTCTCTGGATCTGCAATAGGATTTTTGAAAAGGAACTTGTTGGACTCAGGGACCCTGTGGTATCTGTCAGGTTTTCTGGGAGCAGGAGGCAGGGAATCAGGGGCCAAACTAGATTCTGAGAAAGCATCATCAACAATGTCTAGTAAGTGGGAGGAATAGCTAAAGGCCTATGCTGAGGTAGGAGAAGGAAATCCCTAAGCCTCTTTTTTGAGTCAGAAAAATCCTGGCTTTCCCAGTGGAAATGCTCCCTTAGAGTATGTAAGGTTTCCCAAAAAGGAAAATCCTCAGGAGGGGAAGCAGAGGGAATAGAGTCCTCTGCATCCGAATCCTCATAAGTAGGTAAGGGAAAATCCAGATCATTAAAGAGTCAGAAAAAACAGAATCCTTATCAGAAGATTCATAATCAACTTCAGTCCTAGGCCTCTTAGAAGGGGGGGGGGGGTTGGCTACCCCTGATTAGAGTTATTAGATCTTCAGCCATTCTTATCATTTGTTTTTTAGGCATAGAGGTCTGAGCATGTGGCCTGGGTGTTGGTTTTTTTAGACATGGATCGAGATTTAGGCCTAAGTAATGAAGGAGGCGTCGATTTAATATGCAAGTCCGTAGGCCTGAATACACCCTCAGAAGCTGGTGCCTGCACAGCAGCTCCAGACCCATCCAAGGTAGAGACATCCACAGGTTCCATAGTTGAATCATCTCTCAGTATACCGGACTCCGAATGGGTCTCAGTAGAGGCCTGCGAATCAGAAGTAGTGGGTATCAGGGTCTGTGAAAGCGCCTCACTGAGTACCGGCGAACTGGCGACTGGCTCGAAGAAGCTTCGTCGGCAGTTTTGGACCTCGGTGGCCTGTCTCTGTGTTTATCTTTGCATTTTTTCCAGAGTCCCGGTAGTCAGATGGCTAACTGAAGACATTTCTGGATAATTAAACTGAGAACCCAAATATTTAGAGGCGAAAATATACAGATGACTGACAGTGCGCTGATTAAATAAAGCACAAAACCGACAACAAGGTACATCGTGGTCAGGGCCTAGGCAAGGAATACAGTACGAATGAAAATCTTTATGAGGTATTTGGTTTCCACAAGTAATGCAATTATTAACTTTTACTGATATCGGTAAGGAGTAAGAAAAAGTTTCCCCAACGGGGTACATAGCTTTTGTTGAAGACTTCGGTTCTGAAACTCAAAAATGAAAATTTCAGGAGTCGGGCGACTGGCACTTGCAAACTGCTTCTGCTTCGGGCACCGCACGGCAAGAAAGACTGATGTAATGGCATCGGCTGCATGTTTTATACCACTGATGACCTGCCATCATGGAAGAAGGGACAGCACCCGACACAGGACCCAAGACTTTGTTAATCAGGCCGAATGAGGGCTACCTGCAAGCAGATAACCCAAATGTAATGACTGCAACAGTGAAACACCAAGAACATCAGAAAAGAAAAAATGATTACAGTCTACAATAAGTAAATCAAAGGTTAGGTCATGGCCTGAGGCTAAGTCCTAGTTGTGATTGTGTATATGTCATATATAGTTTAGTATAGTGAGAAAGATTTAATCATGGTAATGCATATTGTTGATTAGTTCAGAGTTTAACTGAAGAAACTAGGTATGCGTTTTTTTAGAAAGTCTAGCAGTACAGGGCAGAATTACACAATTTGGTAAATATTGAATTGACACACAGGATAAGATTACCATGAGGTAAGGAAGCTATGGAGTTCCGACTGATGTACAGGGGCAGGATAATTTTTTTGGTAATATAACTTGAGGGCTGACTTAAAGATTTTTGAAGATTCCATTAGAGTTACATGGGAGGGTAATGAGTTCCAAAATTTGGCAATGTTAAAGGAGTATGGACATTGTCCAGCTCTTTTGTTATGTTTTATAACCTTTATTAGTTGTTTATGAGATGATCTAAGTGACCGAGTAGGAGTGTAAGTTTGCAAGACTGAATGGAGTGCTGGGCAGAGGTGGGGTTTGAAAATTAGTTCATGAGCTAGTTTTAGTTGGGTATAGAAAAGATGGCTGGAGAATTCAAGCCAGTTGAGTTCTGCAACTGCTGCACAGTGGTGTGTATGGTTGGGTTTTCCTGAGTCAAATTTGGCTATTTTATAACAGCAGGATTGCAGTTTATTACTAAGGGATGAAAGCAGGTTAGTAAAGATAGCACTTCCATATAGAAGGGAAGGGAGGGGCAGGGTATTTGCTAGTTTTGCTCTGGTATGCTTATCGAGGTATAATTTGTGCCTATATAGTTTGCCTAATTTAAAGTGTACTTTTTTTATAGCGTTATGAATATGTGGCTCAATCTATTGTCATACCTAGTAGTTTAGCAGTTTAAACTATTTCAATTTTAGTTCCATCTTTAGAATAGTTTGTCAATGACATCCCAGTAACCACTATTGCTACACACATCAGCAGCACTCTGTTCAACATCTGTGTGTTTTCACACAAGGCTAAGCAGTTATATCTAGGTTACTTGGTTGTTGAGAGATTTAGAAAAATATGGACATTATGACAATGTAAATAAGTAGTATGTGAACAATTAATATCTCTTTAGCTGTACTAGTTAGAAGTCAAATATCAGTACAGTTGTGTTGCCCATCATGTAAGCTTCACAATTAAAACTTTTCAGTATCCTGTAAGTACTATGTCTTTGAAAGTATTGATGCAAATATGATCAGGTTATATTAGACACCGAGGCAACTGCAGGATACAACTGTAGAAGTACCTGTTGGCATCACTAGGCTGTACATTCTTTTGAATGTATTCACTTTTGACTTTATCCATTCCACAAAAAATGAACATTTTGCAAAGCTAATCAAATCTGCAAAGTTGATCAGATGCATGACAACTCTTCCTGTCATGCTCATTACGACAACTGAAGCTTACTTTTCACTGCAAGATCTTTACTTCAGACTGCATTCTGAATTCTAGCTTGGCTTTTTCACATCCAGTACTTTTACAAACCATCCCATATTTCTCATGTTTCTTTGTGTGTCGCACATTGTACTTTGGATATATTCTTTCCATCAGTTATTTACTGTGAATTAGTCATTTAATTTGCTCTGTACACATCTACAGCTTTTGATAACATCACTTCTGTTTCTCTTAATGGTCTGCCCTTTGTTTCAGACATTTTACAAGCATTGTAAGGCACTGGACCATTGTATCATTTCTTATAGCATAAGCTGTTCTATGTTTTATTAGAACATCATGCAACGGCAGCCGATGCAGAAAGACATTGACTCTGGTATTTGGGCCGGCCAAGGGCTGCCACAGCAGGGATATCCCACAGGTGATGACTGCAACAGTGGACCAAGAAGAACATCTTACAACTGCAGTCTTTGATTCTTTTCTTCTGTGGCATTTTGTGGTCTTACAAAGAACAAATGTCTACCAAATGGCAAGTCCTTCCTGGGATGGCAATAACTACAGATTTACTTCTGTAAATGTTGCTACTTTGCCTTCCTCCTCTTTTAGAAAAGTGAGATTTAAAATGCTTGCACTGCTTCTAACTCAAAAGTATGTAGGATGTCAGTATGTTAAAACTCTTCAGAGTTTTCTATCCCAAAATGTAGCCAGAAAAAAAAGTTGAATTTTGGTACTAAAAGCTTCCAGTTTTCTGCCAAATCTCCTTGAAGTAAAGTAATTCCAGAAAAGTGCAGAAGATCTGCATTTTCACTGAAAATTATTGTTTTGTAGTTCC
The DNA here is from genome assembly GCF_019279795.1 of Protopterus annectens. Taxonomy (NCBI): domain Eukaryota; kingdom Metazoa; phylum Chordata; order Ceratodontiformes; family Protopteridae; genus Protopterus; species Protopterus annectens. The sequence goes on along the minus strand of NC_056730.1, from coordinate 742,666,673 downwards.
CAACACAAAGACTCTTGACAGAAAATGCATTTCCTAAGGTCTATCAGATATTTTACCACAGTCTTGACATCACAGCATGTCATAAGAATTAACAGCACACAGAAACAAAAGATGTGGTCTTTCCTCAATGAAGTATACAATCCAAATGATTTATCTACAAGCAAAAAAGTACCACATTACATGCTAATCACTGTGGATGGATCCTTTGTATTGAACTTATGCACCTAAATATAACACTCCACACTGATGGTTTAAGGAAAGTCAAATCCACACACGATGCTGCATAGTCATCCTATACAAAAATGGATAAAAACAATTGCATCTGTACATTGCAAAATTAGGTCTCAATCTATATAAGTGAAGATGATTTCATTGAGTGGACTCTGTTGCCCTATTAGTTCCTCCAGAATAAAAACATTTATAAATTAATAGTGGTTCCTACAAGGATTTAGACTTACAGCTACGAACTGCCATTGGTCCAGCAAGCCTACCTGAGACTCCATGGTATTTGGGATTCAAAAAGAAAGATGATGAAACAGACAGTCCCTGCTAGCTGGAAATTGTAATATTCATACATTCACATTAATTAATTTAATTACACAGACTGGACCACTCACATAACTATATGGCAATTTCTAATATAATATACGTCCACTATTAAATAACAATAGCTGTATCATATGAAAGATGATCATGCCTAGCTCATCAAGTGTTGTAATTAAGAAATGCAGTGAAGTCTCTCCAGACTTTCTTTGTACAAATAAACATAATCACAAACAGCCACTCAGCCTTGTAGTATCTACAATCACCAATACTAACATACACGGCTTAGAAAAAGCATACCTTTGGAAGAAAGATGCAACTGGTGATATGTTTTTGTGAGTGTAATGAGTTGGCAGATTTAAAAACAATTTCCTACAGAGTACTCTGTCAGATATATTGGGGGAGCAAATTGCTGTAACTAAGGAAATAATTATTTTGAGCTGGGGCACAGGATCTGAACTGTGTAGCCATAGTAAGGCCTAATTAAGTTTAACAATGTTGACTGCCAAAAAGAAGTTATTAGAAAATGGAAATCTAAATCAACTGAATTTGAAGTATTGAATATTATAAAATGATACATAATTGGAAGAGGGATCTATAGAAAACTGAAGGAGCAAATTACATAGAAATAAATGGAACTTATGAGAACAAAACATGCAGAATAATGTTCAGGAGGAGGAATGAGGTTTAAAGGAAGACGAAACAAATGATTTATGCAATGTTGCACTGAAAGACAATTGCTACAAAGAAAGCAAGCATGTAATCTATTATGTGTGTAAAAGGGAAAAACAAGTACCATGGTTTGTTTTCTTTTCTATTAATGTATGTGTCCCTATGTCTTAAATAATATCCCAATACAGGTGTTAAAAAAAATAAACACACTTACTTCATAAAGTTGTTCACATTCCATTGCTAATAAAGATAGCCAGCTCCACTTGCATAGAAGTTTAAGCTCTGACTATGATCTAAGCAACCAGAGTTGGATTAGTGGCTCGGGAATCTGCTGCAGCTGCCAAGGGAAGGAATGATGAGGTTATACCTGCTTGCCTTGCCCAAGTGGAAAGTCAGGATGACATGCTGGCAGGGACTGGGCTGCACATTTCTAGTTTGGGTGGAGAACAGAGCAGAGTATGGACGTCAGGCTGAGTGAGCGGTTTGAATTTTGGGTATACAATTCAATCAAGGGTAAGTGTACTACGAACAACTTACAAACTGAAAAAAATGGGTACACCAATGTAAATTGAAAACTGGCTCCTAACTCCAGAAAGGAAGTGAAAGAATTCCAAAATGATTGCAGTGATCCAAATGAGACAAATGTATTCACCAAACACAAGTGATGGTCTAGCCACAGCATTAATGTTTAGTATTTAAAAGTACAAATGATTAATTTCATTATGTGGCTACCAGCAAGTCATAATCAAATTTAACGTTAACCTCTAATATGGCTAAAATTTGTAATGTGTTTTTATTCACATTAATTAATTAAACAATACAGAGGGGGGCCCATTTCCAGAACTAGGTACCAGTAATATGAATGGTAAGAGGAAATAAGGCTTCTATTTCAGAATAAACTGCACGTGGTTCATAAGTGAAAAGAGTTACAAAACAAATGTCCTCCATAAATAAACAGAGACAATAAGTAGTCTAACAAATATGCACCAAGCACAACCACCACTCCGGATAGGAACACATTTAAATTAAAAAAAAATGACATTTATCTTTAGCTACTAGTAAGAGTATGGTACAAAAGAAAAAGCATTTTTTTTAGAAAAAAATAACTAATGTATTGTCATCCTTTAAGAATGATTATTCAACTTAATTTGCTTCACCTAGATATTTTAATTAATGGATAAGAAAAAGAAGGTATGTACTCACCATAATGTTCCATCTAAGTAGTTCTACTTCATTTGTCTTCAACCTGTGGGATACTGGATCCGTTTTGGATCCAAGACGGCAATTTCACTAGCATCTGCTCTGAGCTCCAAGCTCCTCCCCTTACCCATAATACACCTCCACTACCTTCCAACCCCCAGATCGAGTTTGCTGACCCTTATACTGATAACACTACATGAAAAATATTTTATGACCTACAACTGCAGCCAGCAGGCTGTTCATATGACAAGGTCAGGGGGAAGGAGGAGGGATGGTTGAAGACAAATGAAGTAGAACTACTCAGATGGAACATTATGAGTACACATTATCTGAAGTAGTTTACTTCATTTGGTCTTTACTAAACTCCTGGGTGCCCCTCATGGAAGCATATTCTGGAGCACCGCGGAATAAAGGGATGCTCTCCTTCTAGAAGTCAAATCCAATTTGTAGTGAGAAATAAAGCTATGAGATGAGGACCAAGTAGCTGCAGAACAAATATCATCCAATGAGACTCTAGACCAAAATGCCACAGAAGTAGCCATGGACCTAGTGGAATGAGTTTTCACCTGACCCTGAGGAGATGCACCTTTATCCTTATAGACCTGAAGGCTGCACGAGGAAATCCACCTAGCAATAGTGACCTTGGAGATAGATTTGCCCAAAAAGGGTTTAGAGAAGGACACAAACAACTGATCGGATTTGTGGAAGTTTTTGGTCCGGTGTTAATAAAATTGTAACGGTCTATGAACATCCAACAAGTGGAGTTTGTATTCCATTTTGTTAGCAAAGTTTGGGAAGAAAACAGGTAAATTAATGGTCTGATTGATGTTTGCTTGTGATGCAACCTTAGGAAGAAAGGACGGATTGGTCTGAAGGGAAACCCTATCTTTATGGAAAATCATATATGGAACTTTGATGGACAAAGCTTGCAGTTCTCAAACCCTTTTAGCAGAAGTGATAGCCACCAGGAATGCCGTTTTCCAAGATAAAAATTTAAGATCTGTGGTTGCAGCAGGTTCAAAAGGCAGAGCGACCAAAGCTCGAAGAACCATAGTAAGGTCCCATGGGGAACAGGATCCTTGACCGGGGGGCATAACAGAAAGGTACCTTTGATAAAGGCTTTACACAGTCTGGAGAAGGCCAGGGAGGCAGAATTCTCACCCACATGAAAAAGAGATGGCAGCCAATTGAACTTTGATAGTAAAAGAGCTTGCTCCCTGTTAAAAAAATATTGGTTAGGAAATCAAGAATGGCAGAAATAGGAGCCATGAAAGGGTCTAAACTCCTTTGAGAAGGCCAAAATGAAAAACGTGTCCATTTGCTGCAGTAAATCTTCCTGGTTTAAGACTTATGAGCAGCCACCAGAATAGACCTAACTGAAGAGGATAATCCAGGAGTCCTAGCGATCATGGGAATTGGAGCAGCCAAGCCGTGAGCTTCAAACTCTCCAGGTTTGGATGAGGAACCACTGATAGGTGTGAAATTAGATCCTGAATGGGATCCAAGATCCAGGGCGGAGCCAGAAGATGAGACCAAAGGAAGGGAAAACCATATCTGGCAAGGCCAAAACGGGGCACTGAGGATCACTTTGCCCCCCAGTTGACGAGCTTTCTGTAGAAACCTCGGGATAAGAGGTACTGGAGGGTAAGCATACAGAAGGCCGGGAGTCCAAGCATGGACTAGAGCATCTCTGGGTGACTCCCCCGGCAGGGGTTCAGAGTAAAAAACTCGCTGCACTTTGTGTTGGAAGGAGATGCGAAGAGATCATAGCAAGGCTGACCCTACTCCAGGAAGATCTGCCCCGCTACTGAATGATTCAGAGACCACTCGTAAGGCATCAGAATAGTCAGACTTCCTCTTCTGGTCCGCTAGAATGTTGGACCGCCCCAGAATGTGCATTGCTAGGAAAAAGCAACCAGTGGAGATCACCCATTCCCACACTCTCATGGCCTCGAGACAATGGGAGTAAGATCTGGTCCCTCCCCGTTTGTCGGTAATCTGCTGGCAGGTTGCCCTCAGTTGGCCTGATTAACAAAGTCTTGGGTCCTGCGTCATTTGCTGTCCCTTCTTCCATGATGTCAGGGGTATAAAACATGCAGCCGATCATTACATCAGTTTTTCTTGCCCCAGATGTCAGGTGCCCCCCAAATGGGGAGCAAATAAAATTAAAAACACAAAAATGTACCTCCCATCAAAAGCAAATACACCAAAAAGGCTTTTAAGCATAGTAAAAGAAAGTAGAGGTATAGTCAGAGAAAAACAGGGGGCTGGAGGGAGGGTAACCAGGACTGCAACAGTGAATACACTCGATCATCTACATTTATGGTAAGTGTACACAACTGTATTATGTTCTTCGTGTTTCACTGCTGCAGTCATTACATTTGGGTAGATTCCCAAAGCTATGGTTGGGAGGAGGAATTTATACAGCATTCATACCTGCTAAAAGGCCCTGCAAGACAGCAGAGGCAAAGCCAGCTCTGGATTTATAGAAAATTGGCAAATGATAATGCTTGGTGAAAATATGTACAGAACTCCAGGTCGTAGCTTCTAGAATATCCCTGGTAGGAACACCTCTGAGAAAGGCTGCAGAAGTAGATGCAGCCCTAGTGGAGTGAGATCTGATCCCCTGGGGGATAGGTGTTCCATGGTGCTTATAGCAGAAATTAATGCAATGGCTTATCCACTTAGAAATGGTTTGTTTTGAAACAGCCTTCCCCTCTGCCCCAGCAGCAAATGCTACTAGCAATTGTTCAGATTTTCTTTGAAATTTAGTTCTGTCCAAGTAGAATCTAAGTTGTCTGTGCACGTCCAAGGAATGCAGAATCTGTTCCCCTTTGTTCTGTGGATTGGGAAAGAAGGTTGGCAAATGAATGGACTGATTAAGAGCCACACTGGAAACCACCTTGGGCATGAAGGATGGATTGGTCCTCAGAGATACCCTGTCCACATGAAAGATGATGAAAGGCTCCACTGCCATAAGGGCCTGTAATTCAGAAATCCTTCTAGCTGAAGTGATTGCTAAAAGGAAGGCTGTTTTACAAGAAAGAAATTTTAATTTTAAGTCTGCTGTAGCAGCTGGCTCGAAAGGAGGTAGAGTGAGCTTCTTCAAAACAAAGTTAAGGTCCCAGGCAGGGGTAGGAGCTCTCCTGGGTGGTCTTACGTTCTTTGCCCCTCTGAGATTCTGCTTGAGCAGATGAGAAAAGAGGGGTGGTTCTGTGTTATAGTGAGCTGAAATAGCTGGAGTGAATTTTAATAGAGGAAAAAGCATGGCCCTTGTGAAGCATCTCGGTTAAGTATTGCAAAATCTGAGGTAAATTGGGCACTGCTGTGCTCATCCCTAAAGATTGGTTCCAGGCACAGAATCTTTTCCATTTGTCAGCATAAGATTTTCTAGTACTAGGTCTTCTCGCCTCCAAGATGACATCCATCACAGGTTTGCTGAGGGATGCTAAGGGTGAATTTAAGTGATTTAAGTGATTAGCCAGGCTGCAAGGTTCAATGCTGGAAGCTGAGGGTGCAGAATTTGGTTCTCCTGCTGAGACAGCAAGGAAGGTGTCTGAGGCAGGTGCCATGGAGATATTTGTGACACACTGCGCAGGAGGGGTTACCAGTGAGCGTGGCCAGTCTGGAGCAACCAAAATCATTCTTGGTTTGTCCTGTTTGACTTTTAGCAGAACTTTGGAGAGCAGAGGCAGAAGGGGAAAGGCGTAGACTGATAGGTTTTTTCAGCTGAAGGACAGAGCATCCACTTTCCAGGCTTTTTTGTGGGGAGTCCTTGTGCAAAACTTGTCCAACTGGTAGTTTTGGGGGGAGGCAATAGATCTATGTCTGGGCTCCCCCATTTGCTTGTCAACATGTTGAAAATCCGTGGTTCCAGTTTCCACTCATGTGGGTCTATGGGATTTCTGCTTAGTCCGTCTGCCAGTGTATTCAATTTTCCTGGCAGGAATTGAGCTTATAGATGCACTTGGTAGCTCAAGGCTGTGTTCCACAATGCCATGGCTAGTCTGCAGAGGGGGTAGGAATGTGTACCCCCCTGCTTGTTTATGTACCACATAACCGTGGTACTGTCCGTCTTTACCATTAGTTGTCCTGGAAGAATGTAGACCTAGAAGGCTATCAGAGCATTCTGTACAGCTGACATTTCCTTTTGATTGATATGTAGGTGCATTTGATTTGGGTTCCATTGGGCCTGGATGCACTTCCCTGCCAGGTGAGCCCCCCATGCATAGTCTGATGCATCTGTAGTTAGGGTTTGGGTGGCAGGGGGTAGTGTGAATGGCAGTCCCTTGTTTTGGTGGCAGGCCTCTGCCCACCATAGGAACTCCAGGCGTAGGCAAGGTATGACAGGAATCATTGTTTCCAGGCTATGACAATGTTGACTCCATAGACTTTTTAAGTACTACTGTAGTTTCCTTATATGCAGTCTTTTATATGGAATTAGAAGAACACAGGAGGCCATGAACCCCAAGGCTTGCAGTATTTGTCTTGCAGATAGCAGGGTTTTGTGGGCACTTGTTTGAAGTAAGTTACCAAATGAATTTGCTTCGAGGAAAGCCATCTGGGCAGTTGTACTCAAGCTTGCACCCAGGAATGTAATCTATTGAGAGGGTACCAGTTGTGATTTCTTTTCATTTATGGTGTACCCCAGACAAGTTAGAACCTTTTTTTTTTTTTTTTTTTTTTACAAACGCCACATGATTTAGAAGTATGTCCTGGATTTCTGCATGAATCAGACAATTGTCCAGGTATGGATATATTGGAATATTTCTTTGCCTTCAAAATGCAATTGCTGGAGCCAGGCACTTTGTGAATACTCTGGGCACAGTAGACAAGCCAAAGGGCAGTGCAGAGAACTGATAATGCAAGTAGCCTGCTTTGAAGCGTAGGTATCTTCTGCAAGATTCCCTGACTGGGATGTGCAGGTATGCTTCTTTTAAATCTAGTGTTGCCAACCAGGCATCTTTACCTAGCTGGTGAAGAGTCAGCATCTTGAATTTTGGAATGTCCAGAAAGGTTTTTAATGTAGACAGGTCCAGAATTGGACACCATGATTTTTTTTTCTGGGTACCAGGAAAAGCCTGGAATAGAAACCTTGTCCCTTTTCCTCTTTTGGTACCAGTTGAACAGCCCCCATGTTTAAGATGGAAAGTACTTGTTTTTGAGCCTCTGCCCACTGATTTGGGGGCAGGTCTGGCCACCGGTTTGGTGTTGGCAACATGTGGAAATGAAATCTGTATCCCTGGGACACTATATTTAAAACCCATTTGTCCTGGGTTATGAGTTCCCAGTTTTTTGCATGAAGAGCAATCTTTTCCCCCCAAAGGGGCAGCTAGGAGGTAAGTGCCTGGTAATTTTAAAGGAACGTCATTGAGACTGTTTACCATAGGGAGGTATCTTGTTATTTCCAGATTTGGAAGTGAAGGCCCCCCATTGCTTAGTTCTGAGAGTCCCCTGGGACTGAAACCTGGTGCTTTTGGTGTGTCTGGGTTTGGCTTGAGAGGGTCTGGAAGGAGCTGGAAAGGACCAATTCTTAGTAGGCCAGTGCCTGCTAAATCTTGGAGGTTGCACTTGTAAGAAATCATTAACAGTTTGCATAGATTTAGCTTTATCTTCCATCTTTTTTAGAACTTCTTCAGCCTTATTGTCAAACAGGCGGTCCTGATTTAAAGGAGCATCCAACAATTTTGCTTTAACATGATCAGGCAGAGATTGCTCCTTAAGCCAAGCATGACTTCTAAGCACAGACCTAGTAACAGCAGCCCTGCAAGAGGCCTCTAAAGAATCAAAACCACATTGCAAATTATGTTTTCCAACCTGTTCAGCAGAATGCAATAAATCCTGTAGCTCTTTATTTTCCACACAGTCAGAAATCAACATCATTTTCTGTTTAAGCAGTCCAATAATATGCTGTTGATAGTTTAACATATGAAATTGGAAGTTTAAAGCCCTGATTGTCAAGATTGCAGAAGTATAAACCTTTTTACCCCATCTATCCAGCGCCCTGGAGTCTCTATCAGAAGGGTTAGGATTTTTAGCAGTAGAAGCCTTAATGCCCTTGGGCCCCTGAGAAATGGTTTCTGGATCTGCAACAGGATTTTTGAAAAGGAACTTGTGGGACTCAGGAACCCTGTAGTATCTGTCAGGTTTACTAGGAGCCAGAGGTACGGAATCAGGGGCCATACTGGATTCCGAAAACGCATCATCAAGAATGTCTAGTACAGGAGGTATAGCCAAAGGCCTATGCTGAGGTAAAAGAAGGAAATCCCTAAGCCTCTTTTTTGAATCAGAAAATTCCTGACTTTCCCAGTGGAAATGCTCCCTTAAGGTATGTAGTTTTCCCAAAAGAAAAGTCCTCAGGGGGGGGAAGCAGAGGGAATGGAATCCTCTGCATCAGAATCCTCATAAGTAGGTATGGACAAATCCAAGTCATTAGAAGAGTCAGAAGAAACAGAGTCCTAATCAGAAGATTCATAGTCAAGCTCAGCCCTAGGCCTTTTAGAAGGGGGGGGGGGTTGACTACCCCTGATTAGAGTAATTAGATCTTGATCATTTGTTTTTTAGGCATAGGGGCCTGAACATGTGGCCTGGGCATCAGTATTTTAGACATTGATCGAGAGTTAGGCCTTAGTATTGAAGGTGGAGTCTGTTTAATATGCAGGTCTGTAGGCCTGAATACATCCTCAGAAGCCGGTGCCTGCACAGCTGCTCTGGACCCATCTAAGGTAGAGACATTCACGGGTTCCATAGGTGAAGCATCTCGCGGCATACCAGACTCCAAATGGGTCTCAGTAGAGGCCTGTGAGTCAGAAGTAGCGGGTATCAGGGGCTGCGAAAGCGCCTCACTGAGTACCGGCGAATTGGCGACTGGCTTAGGAGAAGCATCGTTGGCAGTTTTGGACCTCAACGGCCTGTCTCTGTCTTTATCTTTGCGTTTTTTCGGAATCCCGGTAGTCGGATGGATAAACAACGGCATTTCTGGATAATTAAACGGAGAACCGAAATATTTAGCGGCAAAAATGTACAGACGATGAATAGTGCGCTGATTAAATAAAGCACAAAACCGACAACAAGGTACGTCGTGGTCAGGGCCTAGGCAAGGAATACAGTACAAATGAAAATCTTTATGAGGTACTTGCTTTCCACAAGTAACGCAATTAACTTTTACTGACATCGGTAAGGAGCAAGAAAAAAAGTTTCCCCAATGGGGTACTTAGCTTTAAGTTGAAGACTTCGGTTCTGAAACTTGAAAATGAAAATTTCAGGAGTCGGCCAACCAGCACTTACGAACTGCATCTGCTTCGGGCACCGCATGGCAAGAAAGGCTGATGTAATGGCATCGGCTGCATGTTTTCTACCCCTGATGACCTGAAGTCATGGAAGAAGGGACAGCAACTGACGCAGGACCCAAGATTTTGTTAATCAGGCCGACTGAGGGCAACCTGCCAGCAGATTACCCGAATGTAATGACTGCAACAATGAAACACAAAGAACATAGCCAAAATGACCGCCCTCATCTCTAGAACGTTTATGTGCAAGCTGGTCTCAACAGGGGACCACAGGCCTTGGACAGTCTTGCCCGAACAATGCCCCCCCACCCGAGTTGGGAGGCATCCGTGGTCACTGTGGCTTGAACAGGGGCTGAAACAAAGGGTCGTCCCTCCAAGATCTCCGGACAGCACATCCACCACAGAAGGGATGACCGACTGATTTGACTGAGGTGAATTGGATACGATAATGGAAGTTCCAACAGGGACCACTGTACAGCTAGTGTCCACTGTAGTACTCTCACATGTAACCGGGCACACGGAAGAAGCATTATGGTTGCTGCCATTGAACCCAAGGCCCTCAACACTGATTCTGCCAATGGAAGATGAGAATGGTAGATCAGAAAGACATGCATCCTCAGGTTTTGTACTCTCTCCATGGTCAGGAAGATTTTCCACTGTAAGGTGTCTATCCTTGCCCCAATGTAGTCTATTACCTGGACAAGTGATTTGGATGCATTGATTGTGATCCCCAAATTCAGAGCAAGCTTTAAGAAATAATCTCTGGTTTGAGAAAGTAGACGCCTGGTGGGAGCAGTGAGGAGCCACTCGTCCAGGTACAGATAGACCTGAATCCCCTGAAGCCTCAGGTGAGCCGCTACTACCGCTATCAATTGGTGAACACCCTGGGAGCTGTGGTGAGACCAAAGGGTAGGGCTCAAAATTGGTAATGATGGACTCCTAGCCAAAAGCGGAGGAACCTCCTGGGGCTTCTGTGCATCTTTATGTGATAGTAGGCATCCTGGAGGTCTAACGAGCACATCCAGTCGCTCTCTTGCAGGTATGGCATGATGGACTGTAGTGTGACCATCCAGAATTTTTCTTTGGCAATGGACAGGTTCAGGGTAGATAGGTCCAGAATGCGCCTTAAGTCCCCCGTTTTTTTTGGCACCAAAAAGAACCTGGAGTAGAAGCCTGATCCAGACTGATCTGGGGGGGACGGATTTGATGACTAATTTTCCTAGCAGCTTGGAGATTTCCTGTGCTGCTTCCTTCCTTTGCATGGGTGGTATGTCCGAGAGGTGTTTGGGAGGAACCACAAAGGGGATAGAGTATCCTCTGGATATGATCTGAAGCACCCAGCGGTCTGATGTTACGGACTCCCATGCTGCTGGGTGCAATGACAATCGTCCCCCGACTGCCTCCAGAGTAGAGCAGTTGGGCAATCCTTCAGGGTTGCTGTCCAGGCCTGTCCAAGAATGGTTCGAGATCCAAAATTCCTCAGACCCCCTCTGCCTCTGGGCCGGTGACTATCCTGTCCCTCTCTGTCTCTGGGGGAAGAAGAGCCCCGAGTGTCCTGGGAATACTGTGACTTCCGGAACCACATCTTCTTTTGCCCTCTCTGATTCCAGGAAAAGGTTCTTTGAGGGTTCAAGAAGCGGATTCTGACGGTAGACAGCGTCTTCCCAGCCTTTTCACTCTGGACTAAAGTCTCTTTGAAGGTCTTACCAAAAAGAGTAGAGCAGTCATAAGGGGCATTGGCAAAAGACTCCTTGAAAGGTTCTGAAAACTGACATAGTCTGAGCCAGGCGTTGCACCTCATGGACATGCCGGACCCAGCCGCCCTAGCTGCTCCAGTAACATGTGAGAGGAGTCGCATGGACATGTTAGAGACTGCTTTCAAAGTGGCCATCCTCTTGGAGAACGAGTCCCTGTCCTCCTGCGACATGGACTTAGGGGGAGACTCAGCCAGCTCCTTGACCAGGTCACACTGGAGTCTCGTGACGTGGGCCAGGTAGTTCAGCACCCTAATGGAAAAGGTTGCTGATGCATATACCTGCGTACCTAAGTGGTCCATCATCTGCGACTCTCAGTCAGGGGATGAACCGAGGAACTCTCTTGGGCTAGTTCCTTATTTGTGGCTGCTGGCTGCTGCTACCACCATAGCATCTACAGGGGAGCCCTTGTTCTATGCTGGTCTATCTGATGGTGGACTAAAATCTTATCAGGACATTTAGGCACTGGTTCCATGGTGTCTGGCTTCCAGGCCCGCTAGGTGACCAGGTCCACCAGGGGATCTGCGGGAGAGGGCACCAAGGAAGTAGATGGACCCATGCCGAAAGCCTCCAGGAACACAGACTCGTCAGAAGAAGGTTTGGGGGTGGAGCAAACTCCCCACTGGCATAGGATTTCCATGATGTCTCCAAAGGAGACATCCTTGGGAGGTGACCTGGGGGAACCTTTCCCATCATCAAATCCGTGTCCTCGGTGAGGGACACGGGGGAATCCAAGTACTTCCTCTTACACGTATGCTTGCGAGGCACGTCTCTGGTGGGGCACTCTGGAGGGAACGTGCAAGCCACTTGCTCCTCAAGAGGGAACTGTCTGGGGCTCCTTGAGCATGGGCTGTCCCTCTGGCAAAATGATGGGATTCGCAGACAGAGCCAAGGGAGTCGGGGCGGAATCCGAAGAGATAGTCAAGGGTCTTGATCTGGAGGAGAGAACCCTTTCTACCATGTCGAACGCCAAGGGAGAACGAACCTCCTGGGGAACCAATAAGGAAGCTGGTCTCCCCGGATCCGATGTGAGAATCCAAGCTGGGCTCGAAGTGGACGGAGCTCTGAGGGAGGGAACTTGGCCCGACAACGTCGGAGCCGATGAAAAAGTTCCGCTCCCTCAGATCTAACACCCAAACTCCGGCTCCAAGGGCCACTCGGATCTGAACTGATCGGATTCGACATGCTCCAGGCAGCTGTCGGCATTGAGGAAGCAGGTACCATTGGTGCCGACCCCCCTGACTACGGTCATCCTCAGATCAGAGTACTTCGAACCTGGTGGAAGGATCGGAGAAGGAGAAATCGGTGTGAAAAAAGGAAGCAAGCTCCCCCCTGCAGACGGAGAGGGGGCTGGCAAGACCCCCACCTGGATCTGAGTATGAATGAACCTCATCATTTTATACATGTGAACTTCCGATAGCTGCGTGGATCTCGACGAGGGCACGGACTCCATCCTGGCGGGTCGAGGAACCGAGGCCCTAGATGGAGACCATCTCCTCCGGCTCCAGGGAAAATCTCGGAGATCGGAGCCAAGGGGAGTCATGGATCCTAGGCTTACTTTTGGTGGGAGAAGGAAGGTCCAGAGACCGCTTAAATTCTCTGGCTAATGAGATTGTGGCTCTCTCTCTTTCTCTCTTCCCCTTTTCTGTTCCAGTTCTACAGGCTTAGAAATGAGAGGCTGAGTCCCAGCCTGGGAGGGAGGAGAAGCAAGGGCAAGAGAGGAAGAAGAGGCAGCCACAGCAGCCGCTGTGACCGAAGCCAAGGATGAGGCAACCACCTCAGAAGTGGGAAGAAGGCCTTTCAGGGCCAACTTAGCCTCCCTGTCCTGGATAGCGCGTGGGTTAAAACCCGCGCAAATAGAGCAATCCGTATTCAGATGGGCAGAGTGTGGCCATCTGCAGGAGACAATTTATGGCCACACTCAGTGCACCTTTTGAAAGCAGGCTGATCAGCCATGTCTCTATCCAAGCCACTCACACTAGAGAAGGAAAAAGGAGAGAAAAAAAAAATTACCTGTTTTCCCACTCAGACCACTCACCACACACTCAGTCACACAGAACACTGAGGGGGGAGAGGAAGCAATGCACACTAACAAACCAACTCTAAACTACAATAAAGGTTCTATTACACAATGCACCAGTGAGGGGAGGAGGAGAGGGAACCTACACTAAACACTTATACTCAAACAAAAGTTTGAGAAAAAGCTGCTTATAAGCAGAAAACCCACTCACTACTCGGATCTCAGGAGATCACGACGCTTCAGCAAGCCATGGCAAACAAGATCTGGGGGTTGGAAGGTAGTGGAGGTGTATTATGGGTAAGGGGAGGAGCTTGGATCTCAGAGCAGATGCTAGTGAAATTGCCAGCTCAGATTCTATACGGATCTGGTATCCCACAGGTTGAAGATCAAATGAAGTAAAGTACTTCAGATTTCCCAGTTATTTTTCTCCGGTAGACAGCAAATGTTGGAGGTGTGACTGGGAAGAAAGAGGTACTTGGGAATATATTTACTGGGAGTGCAGTGGGTTGGCATACTTTAAGGATTCCCTGTGGGATGCACTGTCAGAGATGGGTGGGCAGATTGGTGTGATGAGGGAGATGACTTTTCTGAGCTATGATACAGAATCGGAATTGCCTAGACCTGGTAAGGCCTTGCTGCATCTAATTATGGTAGCTGCCAAAAAGCAATTACTAGAAAATGGAAATCAAAATCTCAACCAACAATATTAGAAGTAGTGAATATAGTAACAGAGATAAAACAACTGGAATTGAGATCTTCAAAAAAGGGTAGGAGTAAACTATGTAGGAAAAAATGGAAATTATGGGAACAATAAACACAGGGGAGGAATGAGGCTTAAAAGAAGGCAGGACATAAATGAGCTATGTAATGTTTGATTGAAAATGAATGGATGGATTATAAGCGATGTATAATGTTTGCAACTGGGAGTGTGCCAGTATGGTTTATGGGGTAAAATGTTTGCAACTAGGATTGTGTCGGTCTGGTTCATTTTCATTTATATAAGTGTATGATTGCTTATGTCGTAAGTGATGGTTTAATAAAGATGTTTCTTGTTAAAAAAAAAAAAAAAAAAAAAAAGAATTTACAGTTATTTATTTTTATTTTATACATCTGTTGACAGGGTAAGCCCAATAGACATAACTGTCTCCTTTCAGGGGCAATCCAGGAGCACTGTATGATTAAGTGATCTGTTCAGAGTTGAACAGTAGACAAATTGTGGTAGAAGGAATCACACCCTGTACCCTGACCTATAGGTACACTCTACAAGAGCTGCAGGATCAAACATTCAGTTTCTGAGGAATAAAGTAAATATTCAACGAGAGACCAAAGTCTCTCACTAGGATCCAAGCTAAAAGGATCCTTACAAGAAAGTCTTAAAAATCTTAAATGATAATCTGGAAATGGAATACGATTCATTTTCAAAGTGAGTTAGAAATGGCTGCTATAGTGACTTTGACAGAAAAATAGCTTAAGAAAGAATGACAGTCTTTCAAAAATAATGTAAAATTTGAGAAAATGGGGCAGAAAAGTATCAAAACTCCTTACAGTGGATCAGAGAACTGAGACTACTTTTCTTGGTACATTTTCTGAGCACAAAGTCTTTATGTATACGTAAGGACAGAAATCACTCTAGTTGAAAATCCTTGGCATCTGGCTATTACTAGAAATGGATCAGACAAGCAGTCATCTTCAGAGAATTCAGTTCAATGGGAACAAAGTCAGTCATGCAGGTCAAGAGAAGTAAGTCCTGTTTCAGCCAAAAAGGAGCAAAGAGAATGATAATGGCCTTGAGTGGTCTAGCTTAATGAATGAATTTCATTACAACAGAATGGGGGAAAGTGTTGAAGAGGTCATCTGGTCATGAACGAGCTAGGGCATGCTTTGCTCAACTTTCCAGAAGTGGAATTAGGAAAAAATAATTGTGTCACTTATGCCGGTCAGAGAGGCAACGAAGGAATACAGTGGAAAATCTCACTGACAGAAGATTGTCTTGGCCCCTGTTGGACCTAGCAACTACCTGTGGGGCACAGACCTGCGGGGGATTGAGTGACTGCAAGTAAATGTTTCTCCTCTGAAATGTGCATCACAGCCAATAATCATTCTGACATCAATGCTCCCTGCCACACCTTCATGGCCTCGGAGCGCAAAAGATAAGACCAAACTCATTCTTGTTTGTTAATGTTTCAGACCACAGCCAGATTGTCTGACTGAATGGAAAGAATTCCCTTGAGAAAGGGGCTCAAGTTATGAAGCACAGACACCTCCTGGAATGTTTGTGAATTATTATATGGCGGTAGGAGTGCACATCCCATCTCCTTCTGCAAGATAAGGAAGGATCAACTGCATTAATACTGCCTGAAAGGTTTCTTTAGGAATGAGTGATTTTAAGCTGCTTGTCTAAAATTGGTCTGAGATTTTTAGTCTTTTCTGGCATTAGAAAGGACATACAGTAGCATCTAAACCATACCCCGGATTCCTGGATACTTCTTCTCGAATGGTTCAACACCTCTGCCTGTGATGATCTGTCCTGTGGAGAAATCTTTTTTACACAAAGGCATCAGTGAAAACTTTAATCTATGATGACAGAAAGCAGCTAAGACATAAACCACAAAAAGACTTCTAACTCTATAAACAGTAATTCCTAAACCTAGATAATATCATTAAAAAAATAACAAATGACAGAAACACAAATGAGTGCCGGCATATTTACTCCACAAAACTGTAGCAAGTACTCAAAAAAAAAAAAAAAAAAAAAAAAAAAACCTGTATCTAAAATATTTTTGTCATAGTTTTTGTCAACTAATATATGCTGCTCAGTCTGAAGCAAGTGTAAGTAATAAACTCTTGAAGATGGATATAACCTCCTTACCATGTACAAAATCAGACTACACAGTTTTCAGTACAAAAAGTGCATTGTTTTTGCATTTTGTTTTGTTAGTACGGACATCCTCTCCAGAAAACTCGACTTCTGCTACAACTTCATGGAAAGACTGGACCCATGATGCTTCACTACCTAGATTAGTGTACAAACAAGAAACTGTATTTCCACGCTAAATGCATTAACAAGAGCTTCTTAATTCACAAAAACTCATCAACTATGTTGTTGCAGATGGAATACCTTACATAGGAAATTAATGTGATGAAGTAGTGAATCCACAAAGTATATAAGAAGCTGCTGTTTTAATGAATCAAGTTACTGCTCAGAAAGCTTTGCACATGTATATAAAATGATTGCCCGTTTCCTACCATAACATCATGTTGAGGGTATGTTTACATAAAAAAACAGAATGGCCAATAAAACTAAAGAATTCAAACACCACACTGCAGTCACTTGCAACTTTAAAATGAGGAATACAACTGGAAATTAAATTAAATTACTGAAGTTGGACCCAACTCTATTAGATTATGGGGGTGGAAGTAGCAGTTTCATCAGGAAGACCATCATTTTTAGATTTTGTTTATTTATTTGACATTTGTTGATTGGGTTAGTCCAGCTGAGCCAGTAGTCCATTTTCAGTGGAGACTCGAAGAGAAAAGCTCCATGGTAGTAACATACATATATTCAAAACAAATGCAATAAAAATATAAAACAGTACATAACAGTTGTATTGAAAGAAAAATTACATACAAAAAGACAAAATGAAGAAACAAGCATAGATTGGACTATACAAACAGTTTTTGAGTTTACAATTTACAGCGAGTAAGCATCACTGAGTGGTATAGCAACAATTTACCTCTGGGAAAACAATTTGGACTGTGTGCATTGTACAATTATGATTAAGTCTCAGTAATCAGGGGACAGTGTAGGAGGAAGTAGTCTAAGTGAAAGTACACCTGCAGATTTAGTACTAGTATAGTGTATCAGTATGAGACCTCAAGTTACATTGTATGCAGATACACTGTAGATAGGATGTATTACTAAGTAAAGAACAAATATGTCTTGGAAGGAAAATTAAGGGAAGAGAGAAAGAAAACTGTAAAGGTGGTTGGGTAGACAAACAAGAGACATAAGGTTGGGAAGGGATGGAGACTGTAGATAAAACAAGGAGGTAATTTCATATCAAACTGTGACATTCTAAAGAACATTTAGTCACAGTATCAGCAAATGTGAGACTGCTAGGAAAAATGAATACTAAAGTTACTTATCTGAACAACAACATTATAAAAGAACATGTCAGTTGGACGCAACTATCAGGACATGAGTCCATGTCAAGTGGTAGGTTGGCCAGTAAAGAATTTCTTAGGTTGCTAACTCCACTCCCTATCCATAATGCCTCTTTTCCATCCATCACCAACTCTAGACCATATGAAAGCTCTTGTTTCTACAGCTTTAGGAATAATATGCAACAGGAAAAACACTCCTCACAGCAAAGAAGGTGGATGGTGGCAGAAAAGATTATGCCCAATGGACCTCTTCTTCTAACATATCTGTCTTTATGCAAGTATGATAAAACCGGGTGCAACTGTCAACAGACAGTCATCAACTAACTCAATTGTGTGGTAAAAAGGAAAGTAACCTGCTTGCCATAATGACAGATTTTACTGTGACACTGATGCTGCTGGCATAGAACCATTTGTCAAAGGAATCATTCCCAAGCTGTCAGTTATACCACCTTACTATAATGCATTTTGCTCTTCTCCATCTCTCTCTCTCACTCACTTTTTCCAGCTCTGAATCCAGTGTAAAGCTGAAAAAAGGAAGAAAACATCAGAACAGAAAGAAATGCAGAGGACAAAGGAAACACCGTAAGGGAATAATTGACAGAGGGCATGTTAATAAATGTGGACCTTCTTATACACCTTCCATTATGTTAAGTATACAACTTGTATATCAGATAAGAGGATCATCTTTAGTAACCTTTAGGACAGAGTCACTAGGTAATCCATCTAGCTTGGCCACTGTCATGGGAATGTGAACAGAAGCTCTGAAAGAAGATCTCTATCTGGAAACGATTTGGCTTGTAGTGCTTTGCAAAAGTACTCAGAGAAGAGAGGGCTGCAGTTGCAAAGATGCCATCTATTGGTATTACAAAAAATGCAGTGGAAGTAGCCACTGCTCTAGTAAATGAGCCATGAAAGTTATAGGGAAAGGGTCGCTATTTTTGAATGCAACCTAGAAATGATATGCATGGAATTTTTCAGTTTGGACTTGGCAGAACAGACACACAGATGCTTTCCACTACAGAAAGACATTGTTCTATCTACATAGTACCTAAACTCTCTGGGGGCACCCATACAATGGAAAATGTATTCACCATGAGTACAGTACCTGGGAAAAACACAGGCAACTTAATGGATGGATTCATATTTGACTCTTTGGAAATCTTAGGTATAAGGATGGGTCAGTTGTAAGTTCCACCGGTTTGAAAAGGAGCCTGCAACTTGGAAATTCTCTTAGATAACTGCTATGAAGAAAATGGTCTTGAATGGCGAGAACTTTAAGTTAGTGATGGGTGTAAGTTCAAAAAGTGGAAGAATAACCATGAAGTAAATGTGCCAAGAAAGGAAATAGTCTCGAACAGGTTTGAAAAGTACCTTAAGAAAAGTAGTACAAACTTTCATGAAGCATAATAACCAGAGCCCACACCAGAATAATGTCTTGACACCACTGTCAAGTGCACGTTGATGGAGGAGTAACTAAAAATAAAGTAAAAAATCTCAGATAAACATAAAGAACCAAGAGTATATGATCAGAAAGTGGGTATACACCCACAACTGAAGGCCAAAGTTAAAAATGGTCCATTTATCATGGTTAGGTTTAGGGAAAGATAGCATCTGAACAGAGGTAATGATGGAAACCACTCTCTCAGAAACGCCTTTGGCTATCATCAGAACTAGAAAAACAACTCTATCAACTTCAGTGAATTAATATCAAGGTAGGGCTTGCCTGAAGGCTAACATAGCAACATCTTGACCGGATAGGGTCTGATGGGTTTCTGAAGATGGAAAAGGAACCATGTCTGTTTGTGATTAAATGGTTTTTATAATCACTTTGGCTTTGAGTAGCTTGGTTTTCTCAATAAACTTTGTCATCATAGGAACTCAGGCAAAGCATAAAGGAAACAATTTGGCAATGGGTTGGCCAGAGCACCTCTGGCCTGACCTCCTGGATGATGAATCACAGTAAAGTATTAAAGGTACTTGATGCTGGCTGTACTGACAAAGGCCACACACTGGACTATCATAGTGAAGTCCTGTATGTAACAGACTGGCTAAGTGACCATTAGTGAGGCATCAGAAGACAACAGCTAAGTCCGCCTGTCAAAGAACTGGCCACCACAAAAATGTGCATCACCACTAAGAAGCAATGACAACACAGGGCCCATTATCACACACTCATTGTCTCTCAGCAAACTGGTTAGGAAGCGAGTTCCTCCTTACTTCTTGTTGTACCAGACCAAAACCATGCTGTCTGATAGGATGAAAGGGGATGCCTTCTGGAAGAAGGTCAAGGAAAGCTAGGACAGGCAAAACTATACTCCTTTCTTGAGCACTCATACTCACACTCAACTCTGGAATCCGCTAGTGTGTCTGGCTGGTGAAGTGCAGTGCCACCCACCCTAGAAGAGACATGTAGGTGGTATTTGTTACCTGAGGAGTTGTACAGTGTGCATACAAACTAAAGACATCCAAGATTACAGATTTGGCCACCATGTCAGGTAGGACCTACAAGCTTTCTGTATCAGAAATGAAATTTGAAGGCTGAGACCACCAAAACACACCACATCCACAGAAGAGTCTTCAAGTGTAATTGATCATGAAAAATCATGAAAACTGAAACTGCCATAAGACCTAAAACCTTGAGTTAGCTCTCTGATAGAATAGGCTCAGCTAACTGTACTGCAACTACCAACTGCTACAGTAACAGAATCATGTATTTTAAGAATGTTGATAAACTGCAGCATTCAAAAACGCTGTCCATAAAATATAAATACCTCAGCTGGGTAAAGCTGGGATGAATCACACTGAAACCCCTTCCAAGTGAGGAGAAAAGTCTAAGCAGAGACTCCCCTCTGTGAACCACATCATCCTGAGATGGGACACTTAGTAGTAAGTTGTTTTCCAGTTTAGAGAACCTCTTGGTTCCCTACAAAATTTGCAGGACTGTAACTACTGAGACACACTTAGTGAACACACTGGGGACTGTGATAAGACTAAATAGGAACATTTTGAAATGATAGCGACTGGCTCCAACCTGAAGTGTACAATCTTGATTCCCTGGCAACCTTGATGTGGAGGCAGGTATCATGAAAACTCAAAGAGCATATCCAGTTTCCACTGGATGAGGAAGAATGGACAGACTGCACAATTGCCACTTAAAAGATTTCTTTGAGGACAAATGCATTAGCCACCAAGATGCAGTATAGGTCTGAACTTCTTTGTTTTGTCTGGCACCAAAAAACAATATGGAATATTTCTAGATTGCTAATACCGCTTGGAAGATTATTTTCTTCAGGAGTTTTAATGTTTAAACAATACCACCTTTTTTGCTAAAAGTTTCTGATGGGGTGGGACATCCAACAAAGTAGTAGCAAGACCTGGGGAGGGGATAGAAAGGGTATTGCACAACTTCTGGATGTTTAATTCCCTTATCCATTTGTCCTGAGAAATGTTTCTACACATCTAGATATGGAGGGAGAATATCCCCCAGTACCTTAAAAGAAGAACACTTGTGTAAGAGTTATGGTATTTGAGATCATTCCTGTGGCTGGATGTGGCTTCCTGGACTGCATTTGGACTTACTGACAAACTGGCTGATGGGATGTTATTTGCTGTTGCGCACTGTGCCAAATCCACATTTGTTGCTCACTCCTCTACATCCAAAAAAAAAAGGCATGTAGTGGAAAGTAGAATTTTATACCTATAGCACTGAAAGTCTGGTCCCCTTAATTCATGTTTTAACATGCTTGTAGACTTCAGGAAGGGACAAATGGGTTCCTTTGAAGACAGAAGCCAAGAAAATTGCCTTGATGTCGTAAGCAAATGAAGTCAAACATGAACAGGAATGCCTGCACAAACAATAGAAGCAATAGGGGGCCTTCTACAGCACTGTAAGCTACATGAACCATGACATTGTCGGGAGAAGCAGATGCCTGGATCCATTTGTCATCCTACCATAGCCCATTTAGTAAGACTTCTGCCTCATGTACAGTTTATCAGCCGTGTAGCTTTGAAAATACAATATACAAGTGAGTTAGTTCAGTATCCATAACGACAAAGTGGCAGATGCAAAAACATGCATGCCAAATCTGTCCACAATTCAAGGCTCCTTGTCTGTGCGATAGACAGCAGGGCACTGAAGTTCAAGGAGGGCCAAAGCAGATACAGTAATAACTGGTCTAGGAGTCTAAAAACCAAGCTACTCACTTCATTTGGAGTACACCTTCTTTGGAACATGGACCACTGTATCACAGTTTTCCCATGCTATATATATGAAATCCTTAAGAATACAAACTAGTGGAGGAGCTACCAGGAGGACTCTGGGTAAATAAGTAGGTATGTTGTAATGTATGATGAAGACAGGATATTAAGTCAGTAAAAGAGCACCACTCCACAGCAACACTAGGGGCCAGTCATGATTTTCATGTTTTAATTTTAATTCCTATAACCTAGGCACGTTACAATAATAAAATTCAAAAGTCAAACATAGTACTGTAAAAAGGCCCAGTTACTTAATAGTACAGGGAATGTGACTAGATATTAGTACAATGCTACTTGCAGAGTTAAAAAATACTTAAAATTATTTGATTGGCAGTGAAAAATCTTGGCAATGTTCCTTTGCCCTTTAAAAAGCAAAACAAACAAAACAATGAAGCTCTTAAAAAGCTTATATGGAAAGCCAGATAAGTATGAAATATCCTCTAATACAGATATCTGAAAGCACGTAGCCCATAATGTTCAAAGCTGTTCACATTTCTTAAAAAATGACTAAGTCTTGCTACCCCACCTGTTAGAATCAAAAATAAAAGACATTTTAACAGATAAATAACATTATTTGATCTAAAGTAAAAATCCCGACAATGTCCCACACACCTTCAAAGAAAAAAAATTGCTGTTTTTAAGAAGTATTGCTGACTGCATTCTTTAAATTTTGTAGCTTACCCATACTCTACAGATATTTTCATTTACTGTGAATGTACCTTTACTGAACCTTATTAATAGTTCTTAACTGATTTATGACTTTTACTCTTGTCTGCTATACAATTTTATTCTTTGCAAATATTGCTCCTAATGCAATTTTCTCTCTCCTTTTCCCTTCAGTTAGTCTAACCACTCCATTGCCTCGTGCATTGGCTTGCTGGCTCTTAAATCAAATTACCCCTCCAACGGAATTCAAACAGGAAGCTAACATCTTTAAAAAAGCTTAATAGCTGCATAGTGTGTATTCATTTTGCCTTGCAACTCTAATGATATACTGAATTAACCTTGCATATAGTGCTTTCAGTGGACACCAAGCCTGGACACCCACTCTTGTCCCCCCCATTCCTTCTACTCTCATTAGCCCCCTTCAAAGTAAATTTTTTCTCTCTCTCATTCTTCAAACATTTCTTTCTTTGAAGATATTTTTTTGCAAAGTGGTAAAATATACATTTTATAAGAATTTTTCCTTATTAATTTGTTATACATCAGCATATTCTATACAGTTCTGATTTGAACTTACCTGATTAACAGATTGTTTTCAGTTGCCACAATCTCTCTGGCCTGGTTCTACCTGCTCCTTTTGCCCTTGCCATGCTCAGGCTCACTCTGTTCCCCTACCCTACCCCCATTCCCAACCACTCACACTTACTCTACATTAATACTCAAGCCCTAGTTGGCCACTCCCCACTTCACCCACCTCTTCCTGTTTAAACCCTCCAATCCACAGCCGCATCCTAGCCATACCTCCCTATCAGTCCAACCATTACTCTCCCCTACATCACCCCGCCTTTACCCCACCTCCCTCCCGCATCAACTACAATTACTTAAATAAACTCTGCTCTCTCCTCTACATATTATCCTATCAGCCTCTTCCCTCTTTGCCAAGCTATCATTACCTTCCTCTTAATTACTCACTTGTCTTTACATCCCTTCCCCTCATAAACCTTCTCCCCTCTTCCAATAACAGCATTTCCTAACATGTTTCTCATTCTCTTTACTACTCCATTACTTCTCCTTCTATCCCTCTCAACCACATACCATGTTAACCTAACACACATTAACCAACCTACCACACTCACACATACCTTATACAATAATGAAAAAATGTACACATTTTCAATTGCTCCCTCACTATACAACTTCTCTTACACATACCTACATAAGAGCAAATCACTCCCTCCTCCCACCCCCCCAAACTAAGCCAAAATACCACACATCACTTCAACAATGATCTACTAACTATGTTTACCCTAACTCTACTACTGCCTGGGGATATTCATCCCAATCCTGGTCCCTATACCTGTCCCTGTATCCAGACACACCCTCCTCCACCTCTTCCCCCTCCCTCCACACCAACTATACACCCTTTCTCCTCCTCAGCTAAAAACGTAACCATTCTATCTATGAACATCCAAAGTATCCTTAACAAAGCCACTGAATTCCATTCATGGACTGCCCAATATACTCCTGACATCAAAACTCTATCAGAAACCTGGCTAAAGCCTCATGTCTCTAATAATGAATTCCTACCATCCGGATATAATATCTTTCACATGGATAGGGTTCAAAATAACATTGCTACACTCTATTCTCAGCAACTTAACTTATCCCTGTTATCTATGCCAATCCCCAACTTTTACCCCGCTAAAGTACTTATAGTAAATTATTTAAACAATCATAAAAAGTTTGCAATCCCTGCCATTTATATCCCTCCAGGTAACAACATCTCCATCCTCAAACACAATCTTTCATGGATCTCTCACTCCATAGCCTACAAAACAATTATCCTTGGCGATGTAAACATAGACTGGAAAACACTAACCACTGAATCACCGAAACTCTTGCACTAATCTTCATGGCTTCTCTCAACTAATCTCAATCCCAACCCACATAAACAAACACTCCAATACCAGCTCTATTATTGACTGGATCCTAACATTTAATCCAAACCTTTATCACAATCCCAGCACATTCCTGGATACCACAAATGACCACCTGTATCCATTGACACTCCCTCCAACTGTGCAGGTCTCATAAATACAAAGAATGCCATAAACTCTCTAGTTTTAACCCTGTTGTTGTTGCCTTTCGGCTTTTCCTGGTTAGGGGTTGCAACAGCGGAACTCCGGTCCGCTAATGATTGGCAGTAGATTTTTACGAATGCCGAGGTGCCAGCTCAACGTTCAAACTTCAACGAAGGCACGCCCATACGCATGTCTTTCGAACGCCCACCCAACCGTGAGGAGGACATGCAGACTCCACACAGAAGGCACTCCCCACACTCCAGCCAAGAATCGAATGGGAGAACCTCTTGCTGTGAGGCAACAACGCTACCGCTGTCTCTAGTTTTAACCCTGTTATACTTAACAATAGAGATGGTCTGCCATCAACTGGTCCTTGCTCTAAAACCTTTCCCTTATTGATGCCATTCAAAAATTTAACCAAATATTTCAAGACATCCTTAACTCCCTAGCTCCAATCAGGAAAATAAGGATAAAATCACTCTCTGCTCCCTGGCTTACACAGGCCACACACACACACACTGATGCACAACAGAGACAGTGCTTGCAAAACCTGGCTAAAAACAAATCCCCTATGCACCTTCAAAACTATAAAGAACTCAGAAGCTGTACCAAACAACAGGTGAACAATGACAAGAAAACTTTAAACTAAATTAAAGACACAAACAAACCACTACTGCAATCACAAAAAAATCTGGAGTACTATCACCCTGGAAATCCTACTACACCAACCTCCTGCCCTAACAGCTCTCCACAACAAACTGCTTCCTTTCTTAACTCATACTTTATCGACTCCACTAAAACCACTTCCTACTGCTTACATACAATCTCTCCACAGCAAACTAAAGCCATGTTCTCCCTCAGCTGATAATTTAACTCCTCTTTTAAAGCCTGATGCTGACTCTATAGCTTATCCAATCTCTACACTAATTCAACATATCTATCCAAGAATCTATAGGCCCTAACATCTGGAAAACATTCTATACCATACTTCTACACAAAGAAGGAAATTCTACTGACCTTTACAATTTCAGGCCCATAGCCAATCTGTCCCCACTTTCAAAAATTCTTGAGAATTGCATCCACACTCAACTTCTCAACTATCTTCTCCAAGAAAATCTTCCGTCAGCAACCCAACATGGATTTCGCCCCACCATAGTACTACTACTGCCCTCATATCTTTCACAAATACTATCACTGAAGCTAGAGGCAACAACAAACTGCTCTCTTGTCTATTCCTAGACCTTTCAAAAGCTTTTGATACAGTCTCACACCAAAAGCTTCTCACAAAACTAGCCAACCTTAACTTCTCAACTCCCACTGTCAACTGGTTCTCCAGCTACCTTACCAACACGCTTCAGTCTGTCAGATAGTTCACCTCTTACTTCCCTTTCCTCCCCATTCAAACAGGAGTCCCCCAAGGGTCTATACTCAGACCACTACTATTCAACATATTTACTAACAACCTTTATACGTCATGCTGTCACTCCTCTCTTATACAATATGCAGACAACTCTTCATTAATCTCATCTTCGGACAATCTCACTAAACTTCACACACTTACCCAAGACTCTTTCCTTTCTGTTGAAAATTGGCTTACAGAAAACCAGCTTTTACTTAATCCCCAAAAACAACTTTTTCTTTTCCTTCCAAAATCTTTCCATCATCACAAAGCTACCTTTACCATCTCTTCACTCAATAACGCTACTATTAAAGCAGAATCCCATACAAAGCTCCTTTAAAATTCAACTTACATGTTCAGCACTGTATCAAAAAGACTAACCAAAAATTGTCTGCTTTACAGGAACAAAAAATTCATCACTACAGAATCCAAACTCTCACTGGCACAGGCATACCTTCTACCCAGTCTCCTTTATGCTTCTCCTATACTAACAAACCTACAAGCTATTAACTTCCAAACCTGAACAAACTTATAACAACATTGCTAGATTTGCCTCACACCAGCCTTACACTTCTCACCACTGCCTTTCATTAAAAAACCTACAGTGGTTAGAATTCCCCCAATAACTCCTTCTATCACAGCTTCACATAATTCACTCTATCCTCTACAAAACCACTCCTGCCCTGCTCTCTCTTCTCTAGTATCCTTCTATACTCAAAATATTTCTTGCATGTATACAAGCCTAAAAGAACCACTGGAAAATTTCTCTATAAATACTCAGTATCTCTAGCCTGTAACAAACTCCCTTACAACATAAGCTACTACTACACACACACACACACACACACACACACAGTTTCAAAAAAGCACTAAAAGATACCCTCACACATTCGTGGATCTGTTCCTGCCATGACCCCACATAACCCCCCTTTTCCTGCCTTCTTCCCTCCTTTTCTGCCTGTTACCTTCTTAACACCTCAACTAAATCTCTCCCCAACTCCTAAACTATCTCACTCCACTTCTTATCTTTAGCAATCTTTCCTTGTACACTCCCCTATCTCAAATATGTTGTAGCCTGAGCTTCCAAGATCGTTTCACTATGCTGTATCCATCTGTGTACATAATTATGTAACTGTCTCAATTAATGTTTCCTGTAAACTTCCTTGTTTGGCATGATGTTGTAGCCTCCTGTAAATTTACTTTTTCTCTGATATGGTATTGTTTTAGCCTCCTAAAATGTTTTCACTATTCTGTATCGTTTTTGCCTACATCACTAAGTTATGCAACAATTTATGTCTCAAATTTTATGTTTCAATCTATGTTTTCTAGTAATGTTTGTAATGCTCTGGAGCTTTTCTCCTCGGTTCTCCACTAAAAATGGGGAAAGGCTCAGTTGCACCAATTCGATTAACAAATGACAAATAAATACATAAATAATAAATAAATGAAGATCTTAAAAAGCTTACATGGAAAACCAAATAAGTCTGAACTGGGCAACAATGGTCAACACAACTGAATTGCCTAGAGACAATTTTTATGTCATTGAGTGGCTAACCCTAACAGGACCTTAACCATTACGCCTTTTGGCCTCTTAAAGTCAAGACAGACAACAGTGAAGACCTGAAAGTTAACGGAGAGAAAGCACAATAATTCAAGGAAGAACTCTGGGGTCTAGCACCACAAGAAGAAGGAGAAATAGGTGGAGTTGAAAAACAATGGCAGCACCTCAAAAACCTCATGTATGATAACTATAGAACAGATAGCTGGCTTAGCCAGGTATTGGAAGTGTAGTGCATAAAGTACAGGAAGTCATAAAAAGTAAGAAAGGAGTGCAGGAAAAAGTGGGAGATAGAAAAGACAGACTGGGATGAGAAGAAATACTGGTTGGCTAATAAAGAAGCCAGGAAAAGAGTTGCCATAACAAAGAAAAAGGCATCAGAGGCACTCTACCAGTTTCTGCAAAGTGACTCAGCAGATGGCAAGAAGAAACCATCAGGTCGCAAGGCAAAAACATGAAGATAAAGACAGGCATAAGGGATGCTAGGAACAACCTGCTTACCAGTCCACCAGACAAAGGCAGATGAATGAAGAAAACCACACACAAGCTGTACTACCCAGACAGACTACGATGAAAGAAGTAGAGGACCCTAGAAGAAATAAGAATAGCACGAAAGTAAACGAAGTCAGAAAAAGTAGCAGACTAAGAAGAGGTGACAGCAGATACGCTCAAGATGCTGCCTCCTGAGAGTACTCAAAGCAGTATGGAGAGAAAGGTGTATACCAGATGACTAGAGAATAAGCATACTAGTGCTAGTGTTAAAGAACAAAAGGGACATTCACAACTGTGGGAAGTATAGCGGTATGAAACTCCTGTTACAGTGCATGAAAATTTTTGAGAGAGTGATTGATAGATGCACACACAGAGCAGCAGAAAGTAAGACTGGAGAAGATCCGTTTAGATTACAGAACAAGATGCAGCACAACTGACCGATATATGTAGTGAGACAGATAGCTGAAGAAGCTAGACATGAGGAAAGAGTCCAATTGGTCATTCCTGGACGTGTAGAAAGCATATAACAAGGTCTAAAGAAAGTGCATTTGAGGAAGTTCTGTGCTGGTTCAAAGTCCCAGTAGGATTTGTAGAATTTGTGCAGGCTATGTATAAGGACTCAATGATTCAAGTAAGAACAGTGTTTGGTCTCACAGAGGGATTCTGAGTGAGAGTGGATGTGCATCAGAGTTCAGCTCACCACTGCTGCTACATCATCAAAATGGTCGGTGGGGACAGATCAACAAATTTGCTGGATGCAAACACATGGCATTATGGGCAGACTCTGAGTAAGAACTTCAGCAAAGAATAGGAGAATAGAATGCAACACTGAAGGCACATAGGATGAAACTGAATAAAGCTAAGACAGTTGTAATAGCAGCAAATGTGGGAAATTGGAAGAGGCTGGGAACTGAGATAGAATAGGAAATAGTAGAAAAGGTTAATGGAAAATTGAACAGGTTAAAAGTTTCAAGTATCTGGGAAGGGTGGTTGAGAAGGGAAGTCTGATCGAGGAGGTCAATGCTAGAATCAGAGGAGCTGCAGCCCACAGGCAGAGTGTGTCAGGGATAATGTATTACAGAAGAATGGCGAAGAAGCTGAAAAGTAAGGTGAACAAAACAATAGTGCAACCATTACTAGTGTATGGTACAGAAATCTGGGTAGTAAAGGTGGAGCCATTGAAGAAGCTAGAGGTGATGAACATAAGTGGTATGATGTACACTGCTGGACAGACAAAAGACTTGAAGACATCAGAGCAGAAGCCAAATCCGGACATCATTATTATTTTTATAGTCCGTACTTTCCATGCATTGCTTCTTTATCTACTATATCTGTCTTTACTGCATGAGAACATTGAACGGAAAGTATGAACTAGTCCCTTGTTTCCATTTATTTATTTTTTTAACATAGTACATCTGTTTCTTTTTAGATTTTTTTGTAATGTTTTGTTCGGGTCCAACTGTCCAGGGTTGAATAGGTCAGGGGCAAATAGTCCGGGGTCAAAACGTCGTGTACCCGAAGGAACTACAGACAAGACCCAGAGGGAACAGCAGTTATTTTAAAATTAACAGCAGCCTTCTAGCTGTACAGTAGTACAATGCAGTAGAGAGTTTTACAGTGAAAATTTTTTTTGTTTAACTGAACCCGCCGAACTGGATTAATCACAGCAAGTGAATCAGCCAGAGCATTGTGGACTGCCGAGCTGAAGGTAAGCATTTTTTTAATGTGATTATAACCAGATTTTCTTTCTTACTTTTGGGGGGGGGGGTGGCAAGGCTAGTGTGTGTGTGTTTGCATTTGTTTAAATAATTTGAAATTGTATATTTATGTTTTTTTTCATTGTGCTCTTCTGCCCTTGTTTTGTTTTGGTGGTATGGGGGGTAGCCAGATGGGCTATGGATTAAAGTAACTTTCCCTTTCACTTTATCTGCTTAAATTCTGCCATTAGGACTGGCAAGTGAATATTTGTGTTAATAAACTGGAATATTTATATCTTTTTTGGGGGGGAGGGGGAGGCAGCTGTACTGTGGATGAATGCTGCTTGTCCTTTTCACATGGTTGGTCAAAATTCCACTCTTAAGGTGTATTTGTGTGTCTAAATCTGAATTTATGCTTTTTTTGGCCATGGTGGGGGAGGAGGGTTGGCAGTAACACTGTCCTTTTCAAATCACTTTAAAGGCTAGCTACTGTGCATTTGTGTGAAATCAAACCTTTTGGGGTTGGAGGGGCTGGCTAGCTCCACTATGGGAATTTATCCTCTTCATCTCCTCAGCTTAAAGTCTGGTATTAAGGGCTGGCTACTGTGCACTTGTGTGAAATACATTGGAATATTTATGTTTTTCTTAGGGTGACTAGCTGTGTTGTTGATGAGATACCTGGTGCTCAGTTTAAAATTGGCCATTAATTGCTAGTGTGCATTTGTATGGGTAGGAGGTTGGTATAATGGTTAAGGTGTTTACATTACAAACACAAGGTGCAGGGTTCGATTTTACCATGGGGTAAATGGCTAGGCTTAAAATAGTCCACAAGGGCAGTTAGCCTGGTACTAATCTATGAACCAATGAAATAAATTGGAATGTTGTATGGAACAAATTTGAAACTGTCCCCAGTTTTACAGAATGTTCTTGTATCTGCTTAATAAGTTTGATCTGCAAGTTATTCTCATATTGTTTGCTTAACTTATAGTCCGCCCTTACATGACTAGTGTGCATTTGCATGAACTATGCTGCAGTCTCTACTCTTTCTCTTTCTC
Source organism: Protopterus annectens (assembly GCF_019279795.1). NCBI lineage: Eukaryota > Metazoa > Chordata > Ceratodontiformes > Protopteridae > Protopterus > Protopterus annectens. The sequence goes on along the minus strand of NC_056730.1, from coordinate 742,635,829 downwards.
TCTGGGTGCTGTATTTGTAAAACAAAGTTGAAACTTTTCTTGATTTTGCAGAATGCCCCTAATTTTGCTTCATCTTGATCAGTTTCTAATTCAATTTGGGGTCAACTGTCCACATAAGACACCAAATCCTGAACTTCTGGGCCAGCTCTTATGGGTGCATTGTCAAAGTCATATTCAACTTTCCAAGGGAGCTAATAATGCATTTTTGATATTTAGCTTTAGGCCATGACTCCAACACTAGTTACTTGTTTGGGACAAGTCTTCCTGTAGGATGTCTGAGCCTTTATGTGATTTGATCACTGTTTCTAGCTTGTTCCTTGCTGGCCATTACTTTGTTTCATTTCAGGGTTATTGCTTAAAACAACTGTCATAGAGGAGAAAGCAGTGTTAGGAAAAATTCTCTGTGGGGGTTAAAAATGAATTCTGCTTCTGGTGTCAAATACGCTTGGTACGACCACTGAAAAGACCTGCAGTTCTAGCACACCACTCTTATTGTAAGCCTACAATGAAACATATCTTGCACCTTTAGACCACTGTAGCAGACAAATCCACTGCCTCTGTGATCCTAGAGTTTGGGAGGATTGAAATGCCAGGCCACGGGAACACCAGCTGAGGATGTCAACTGTGGCACACTAAATCTGCATGCTCTGGACACAAGTCTGATTTCTTGGGAAGTGTTAATATGTTGCGTTCACTACATTGCATGTCCAATACAGGAGCTAAATATATAGTATCGTGCATCTCATTCAAAGGTTCATAGATTTATATGTAAATACTAGGCTAACAGTTTGTATACTATTACTAGTCTAGCCAATAACCAGAGGTCAGAATCAAATTTTGTGTCTTATATTTGTGAGGTAAAGACCTTAACCATTATGCCAAATCCACCCCCTCTAAATGAACAACAGGAACACAGTGCCTTTACAGATTCATAGGCAAGTACTAGGCCAATTTTCTTTGTGGGCCATTTAAAGACTAGCTCATTTTCCTTGGTGAGAATCAAACCCTGTGCCACTGCTCTGTGAGGTAACACCTTAACCATTATGCCAATCCTCAAACCCCTTTGCTGCCATAAAGCCTAGGCAAGAAGGCACAGCACTACCATAAGCTATGACAATGTATATTGTTTGCAGACTATTTGAACCCTTTCTACTAGTTCTAATAGTAGGAAGGCTGAAGATAAGGCATCAGGTAGGAGTAAGCTGCAACTTTTCAGTGTTTACAGTAATGCCCAAGCAATGCACAAACAGTAACAAAGGACAGCTGTTGCTCATCTTTCTCTTTGTTGGATAAACTAGAACAGTTATACAGAAAAAGGGAATAATGGATCTCCACAGCCTTAGGTGCACTGAAGTTGCAGGCACACATTTCATGAATATCCTAGGGCTGAAGCAATTTTGTAAACAGGACCTCAGAACTGACAGTAGTAATCTCCAAGAAGCAAAGGAATCTTTTCTGTCTATTTTAATGCAGCAGGTTTTCTTGAGATGTAAATCTGCAGAAGCATATAAAAACTGACTGAACGATGACCACCTGGAAGGATTCCCTGGGAGTATGTTAGTTTAGACCATGGAGGTCTGGAACAGTCCTAAAGTCTCTTGTCTTCTTTGATACCAAAAATAATCTGGGGTAGTAGCAGAGTCCTTGGTACTCTGATGGAACCTCCTGAATGGCTCTTTTCAAGAAAATGTTTTGCACTTCCTTCCTAGCTTAGCTTCATAGGATGTGGTACGTTATTTGGCAAGGGTAAACTTCTCATAGTAGAGCAAGACCGGAGAGTGGTACTATTCCAATGCTGGACAACCTGGGTCATGTTCCTTTTTGTTTTTTCTCCCTCACAGCAAGTCATCAGCTGCCAACAGTGAAAGTCTTTGTCCAAGAGGTCTACTGAGCTCTCCGATCCACTCCCAGACTCTGACACATGCTTGGGGGCCGTAAGGACAGCAATATATCCCAGTGCAGCATCATACTGCTGCCGAGGGGTATTTTTACACATTTCCTAACTTCCCATTTCTCACACCCCATATTTGCACTTGTCCAGTGGGAGGATGTGCAGTATATTATCCCCTCCTCCATGGTGACTAAGCCATGCTCTCCCACTTATTACTACTTTAGGACAATATCCCTTTTGCATGTCACTAGCCTCCAGCAGGAATCCAATACAAGGAGGACTGGGATGCACATCCCCTTCTTCCAGGAAAGGTAAACTCATCCTTCCCCTACTGTGTATCAGTAGTCAGGGCTTTGTCCTTTTATACCATGGTGTGGCTAAGGTTAATTTCCTGAAAATTTATTGTGCTCAAAAATCCAGAAGCCTTAAGAGCTTTTTCTCCCTCTCTTAATTGTGCTGGTAAATCTTATTTATAACGAGCATCTAGCTGTGTTACGATTTGGCCCCAAATAATAAAGACACTGTGTGTGACTGTCAGCATCAGAGTTATCAACTACAGATACACTTGGCTTAGATGGAAAATGTGCTGGTAGAATGGACCCAAGACTAACCAAGGGAAGTACAAAAACGTCACCAAAATTGACAATCTCACCACAATGAAAAACGAGAGAGAGGTGATTATAACATTTATTTACATTTTTCTTAAAAGGAAATACTTCCACTATTTACTCAAAAAATAGACGTCACAGTCTGGGGGCCATCTTCTATTCCTATCTGGGGGTCATCTTCTAATGGAGATGGAAGGAAGAGAGGCATTATGGGTAAGGGAAAATGGGTTAGCAACCAGGTAAGCTTCTAATGGCCAAGGTGCCTTATACTGTGGGCCTGAGCCATTAGAGTTACATCCAAAGGACCTCTTTAGTTTCTCCATCAGCAGAGTCCAGCTTCCTCATCTTAAGACTACCATTGCATCCAACCCACTATTACCCCCAAAGACAGCCCAATAATGGCCCAGTCCACCACATCCCTAAAACAAAACTTCAGTACACAGATCACAGCTTCCTTCTTCTTGTTACCAAACTCTGGAACAGCCCCCCCCCCCCACAATCCCTCACTGACCTCAAAGACTGTTCCAACTTAAGAGCCCACTTCAAGAAGCACATTTTTGAACAGAGCACATGCAAAAGCAGCACTGTATGTCACATCACAGCACCCATACACTCTATTGCATCTTTTCATCTCTTACTTTAACCACCTAACAAATCATTCTACACTTCAGCTAGCTCACCTAGAACTACATCTCTCCTTTCTACTACAGCTTGAAATGAACTTCCTTAATTCTATCCATATGTTTATGTACAATGGACATAAAAAGTGTACACACCCCTGTTAAAATGCCAGGCTTTTGTGATATAAAAAAATAAGACCACAATAAATCATTTCAAAACTTTTCCCACTTTTAATGTGACCTATAACCTGTACAATTCAATTAAAAAACAAACAAATCTGTTAGGTGAAAAATATAAAAAAATAAAAAATAAGCTGGTTGCATAAGTGTGCACACCCTTAAACTTATACTTTGTTGAAGCACCTTTTGATTTAATTACAACATTCAGTCTTCTTGGGTAACTATCAGCATGGCACATCTTGACTTGGCAATATTTGTCGATTCTTCCTTGCAAAAGCACTCCAAATCTGTCATATTGCGAGGGTATCTCTTGTGCACAGCCCTCTTCAGGTCACCCCACAGATTTTCTATTGTTTTTATGCCTGGGCTCTGACTGGACCATTCCAAAACTTCTTCTGGTGAATCCATTCTTTTGTTGATTTGGATATATGCTTGGGGTCATTGTCATGATGAAAGGTGAAATTCGTCTTCATCTTTCTAGCAGACGCCTGAAGGTTTTGGGCCAAAAGTGACTGGTATTTGGAACTGTTCATAATTCCCTCCACCTTGACTAAAGCCCGAGTTCCAGCGGAAGAAAAGCAACCCCAAAGCATGATACTGCCACCACCATGCTTCACCATGGGGATAGTGTTTTTTTTGCACCAAATGTACCTTGGTCACATCAGACCATAACACATTTTCCCATATTTTTTGGGGAGACTTGATGTATTGTTTTGCAAATTTTAGCTGGGCCTGGATGTTTTTGTGTGTAAGAAAAGGCTTCTGTCTTGCAACCCTACCCCATAGCCCAGACACATGGAGAATATGTGAGATTGTTGTCACATGTAGTACACAACCAGTACTTGCCAGAAATTCCTTTAACTCCTTCAGGCTCTATGTGCAGATGACATTATTTTATATATGATAAATCCAGAAAGGGACATTACAGTGCTGTGAAACATATTGAGACAATTTCAAATCTTTTCGGGATACAAAAATTAATGAAGCTAAGACAAAGACAATAGCAGTAAATTATGTACCCATATACGAATTGGTTCAGCAAGATCCATACTTAGGACATGACAAAATTATGTATTTAGGAGTATGGATTAAAAATGATTCCGGTGTGGCAGCTAAGATATGTGGGAAGAGACTAAACAAAAGATAATACAAAAACTGAGAAAACTGAAGCTCTGCTATCTGGATATCAGATGTAACATACACACAGTTAAAATGTTTAGTCTGGAACACAGGTCAGGCATATTTTATTTTCATCAACCAAAAGGAGAAAGCGTGGATAGCAGTTATTAAAAAGATGGAGGATTTTATCTAAGAGGGGGAGACAGCAAGAGAGCAAGAGACAAGTAGCATAAGCTTATAATTCCAATAGAATAGGGCAGATTGATATTACCTGATTTGAAGGGGTATTTCAGAGCAACAAAGTTAAGGCTCCTACACATAGCACAAGCAGAAAACTATGGAAAGAGATGACGATGAAACAGTCTGGAAGCTCAGGAAACAAGGACAAACTAGGATTTTGGATGCAGACCTTTAAGGAGAATAACACAAATACCTGTTGGGGTTTTACACATTTCCTAACTTCCCATTTCTCACACCCCATATTTGCACTTGTCTAGTGGGAGGATGTGCAGTATATTATCCCCTCCTCCATGGTGACTAAGCCATGCTCTCCCACTTATTACTACTTTAGGACAATATCCCTTTTGCATGTCCCTAGCCTCCACCAGGAATCCAATGCAAGCAGGACTCGGATGCACATCCCCTTCTTCCAGGAAAGGTAAACTCATCCTTCCCCTACTGTGTATCAGTAGTCAGGGCTTTGTCCTTTTATGCCATGGTGTGGCTAAGGTTAATTTCCTGAAGATTTATTGTGCTCAAAAATCCAGAAGCCTTAAGAGCTTTTTCTCCCTCTTTTAATTGTGCTGGTAAATCTTATTTATAATGAGCATCTAGCTGTGTTACGATTTGGCCCCAAATAATAAAGACACTGTGTGCGACTGTCAGCAGCAGAGTTATCAACTACAGATACACTTGGCTTAGATGGAAAATGTGCTGGTAGAATGGATCCAAGACTAACCAAGGGAAGTGCAAAAACTTCACCAAAATTGACAATCTCACCACAATGAAAAACGAGAGAGAGGTGATTATAACATTTATTTACATTTTTCTTAAAAGGAAATACTTCCACTATTTACTCAAAAAATAGACGTCACAGTCTGGGGGCCATCTTCTATTCCTGTCTGGGGGCCATCTTCTATTCCTGTCTTAAGCTTTCATATTAGAAAAGAAATGGAGATGGAAGGGAGAGAGGCATTATGGGTAAGGGAAAATGGGTTAGCAACCAGGTAAGCTTCTAATGGCCAAGGTGCCTTATACTGTGGGCCTGAGCCATTAGAGTTACATCCAAAGGACCTCTTTAGTTTCTCCATCAGCAGAGTCCAGCTTCCTCATCTTGAGACTACCATTGCATCCAACCCACTATTACCCCCAAAGACAGCCCAATAATGGCCCAGTCCACCACATCCCTAAAACAAAACTTCAGTACACAGATCACAGCTTCCCTCTTCTTGTTACCAAACTCTGGAACAGCTACATGACGGCTACAACATCTATGGCCTGGTCCTGCCACCTTCCCCCACAAAAAAAAGGATCAGGGAAAAGAAAGTGGAAGTATTAGTATTCGCTGAACAGGCATGCACATCGTACACTGTGGGGCAAAGAGGTGACTTTTTTTTAAACCATTATGTGGCTTGGACACTATTTGAAGGGCAGCAGAAGAAAATGGTGGTCTGTTCACTGGAGAACTGAGCTCCCTCAGAATGTCTATGAATAAATAAAAAAAAGACCATTCCTGATGAGCCGATTGCCACACTTGCACTGCTTTCTAAAGGAGTGGGTAGGCATATGCTTCTCTGTGTTTGCCAATACAACAAATGAAAACTATGTTGCTCTATGAAAGAAAATGATAGCCTTTCAGGGATCCCCAGTACAGGGTAAAAGGGTCAGCAGAACTGCCCTCATTTCCAAGGCAATGATATACAATTGAAACTCCTGAGGCATTCAGGTACTCCAAATGCCCTGCACTTGATAAATTCCCCAAACCACTCTAAAGCAAACCCATCCATAGTTACTATGGCCTACAGTACTTGCAACTGGAATGCTTCTCTTATCAAAGGAAACCTCTTCCTGGAACAGATCCTGGCAAGGTCAGGGCCTGGAAGGTGTGGAGTAGATTGAAAGGATGAATATGGTCCTGAAAGAAAAGTAAGGCCAGAATTTCGGTGACTTGGGAAATTCTACCATTTTAATTAATTTGCCATTTAAAGAAAAAATACCATAATTTATAATTAGAGTCCAATAAATTACCGCAATCACTGAGAATGTTACTTTTAAAACAGTACACAACATGAAACCCTATTTTTATGGTCAAAAAAGCATCTTTCTTTCATCTTTTTTGCCATAACCTAAATAAAAACATGCTTTGTTTAATTTTATACCCCAAAATCAAGTGGTTATAACCTGATCATATAAAAAATGAGATCTAGTTCTAAACCTACAGTTTAAATTTTGCATTTTTCATTTAAACCTCAGCACAGTGGAAATAAATTTTAAATAATATTACTTGGAATCCACAAACAAATATTACTTGGAATCCACAAACAAATACTTCTATTGATTATTTCGCTTGCTCTCACACTACCCTACTTCCTAACCTGTTATGAATCATGCCTCAATTACCACTTTCACCACACTCCCAAACATACAGCCTCAGATTTCAATAGCCTAAACTTTACACACTTAAATATAACTTCTACCCCCAGCTTCCTCCTAGCTAAATATCACAGGCTATCTCATATTAAAGTTCAAAATCTCATGCTTAAGAAACTAAAATACTTCCTGAACTTGTCTAACAAAGCTCACCTTGAATTTACCCACTCTACCTTGGCAGATGGGGACATTCACCCAAACCCAGGGCCTTTCCCTACCTCATCAGACATTATCCCAACCACACTAAACTCTTCCTCACTGATACCAAACTCCAACACTAATACCCTACTCATAGGGCATCTTAACATACAAAGTATAAATAACAAAATCACCCATCTCCACTCCCTTCTTGAACACCACTCCTTTGATATTCTCTGTTTAACTGAAACCTGGTTAAAACCCTTCACTACAGACAATGAAATCACTCCCCCAGGTTACAACATCTTAAGACTCGATCGCAAAACTAAAAAGGTGGAGGAGTAGCTCTTTTATTCAAAATGAACTCAATGTAACATTAGTACCCTGTGACAACCTGGACATTAGCAAGTCTGAACTTCTTATCTCAAAGCTTCAACTTAACCCGAAAAAATCTATCTATATAATCTGTATTTATCTACCACCAGGCAACAACATTACTACCTTAGAAAATATCCTCAGTTGGTCCACCTCCACCCACCCACAAGAAGCCATAATACTAGGAGACCTTAATCTAGACTGGACCTATTTTAACACTAATAACCCAACCTCTCATATCAACCTCCATGGCTTTACACAGACAATAAGCACCCCTACTAGGATAAACAAACCTAATAACAAAGAAAGTATTATTGATTGGATTCGTGAATAAACCTCAACTAAAATATAAGTCTGGAACATTACCTGATGACTTTAGTGATCACAATTTAACTTATATTATAATACAGAAAATGCCCTTACAATACTCCAATTTTTAGAACCATACGATCTCAAACATTTCAACACTATTCAATTTAAAACTGAACTAAATGCCTGTAACTGGAACCCAGTAAAGACACTGCCTCTTGAAGAAGCTGTCCAATACTTTAACACCACATTCCTAACAATTCTAGATAACCATGCTCCAAAACGATCCATCGAATTAAATCTAAACCTGCCCCTTGGCTATCTAATGACACTAGACAAAAATGTTACTTAGAAATAAAGCATGGAAAAAATGGCGAACTAGCAAATCTCCTATAGACCAACAGACTTTCAGGCACCTAAGAAACACTACCAAAAAGCCATCTTCACTGATAAAAGGAGTTATTTTAGTAACCTCCAGCAAGCTAATCACAACAACCCTCAAAATCCTGGTCAACCCTAAATAGACTTCTTCACCCTGGACAGACTTCCACTCCATCCCCATCTGGGTCTGAAAAGAATTCTGCCCTTGATATAGCCAATACTTTCAACTTTTTCTTTACTGACACTATTAATGCCTTGGCCTCTCATCTCTAGTGACAACACTAACATCCCTGACCTTGTATCCCTCAAACTACCAACCTTTAGGCTTCTACCCATCTCTACCTCCTTTATACAGAAATGTATCCATAAACTCAAACCATGCTCCCCTTCAGCAGACCAACTTCCATCTGAATTCCTTCAAAAAGCAGCCTCGGAAATAGCCTATCCCATATCCATTCTCATTAATAGAACTATAAGTGAAGAAACCATACCTGACATCTGGAAAATCTCACACATCATACCCTTACACAAAGGAGGTAACTCCTATGATTACTCCAACTATAGACCCATAGCTCTCTTGTCCCCACTCGCTAAGATCATGGAAAAATGTGTTCACCAGCAGTTAATGAACCACCTAATAAAAACAACATTCTTACTACTTGTCAACATGGCTTTAGGCCTTTTCATACCACAACTACCGCCTCCTCTCCTTTACTGACCTGATTAACAAGAATCGTAATGATAACATCCTGTCTTCAGCTCTCTTTATCGACCTATCCAAAGCCTTTGACATGGTTAATCACTCTCTCCTTATACAAATTCTCAAATCTCTTTCCTTAGAGCCTAAAGCTGTCCACTGGTTCAGTTCCTATCTCTCTAATAGGAAACAAGCCGTTCTCTGGGATAAGAAACTATCATCTCTTCTACCTATCTCACTTGTGTTTCCCCTAGGTTCTTTTCTCTGACCTCTTCTTTTCTCCCTCTTTATAAACGACCTACAAGCAGCTATTCCCCAGGCTACATGCATACAATACGCTGACAACTCCACACTAATTTGCTCTGCTAAATCCATTGCTGAACTCCAAACTAATACTCAAGATATATTCTCCAAAGTCGAAACTTGGTTCTTAAAACGTTGCCTACTCCTTAACGCAAAAAAAAAACAAACTCCTACTCTTTAAGCCTACTAATAGATCCCCTGCACTAGATTTCACTATCTTATCTAATAATGGAACCATTATATCACCTGACCCCACTACCAAACTGCTAGGTGTCACAATAGACAACAACCTTACCTTTGACTGTCACATTAATAATACCATTAAAAATGTAAACAGGAAACTCGGCTCTCTCTATCGAATTAGGACTTTTTTAACCTCCCCAGCCAAAGCTACTCTTGCCCACTCTCACCTCATCTCTACTCTTCTCTATGCCTCACCAATCTACACTAACCTCAAAAAAAACAATCTTCACAAACTATCAACTACCTACAATAACATAACCAGATTTGTTACTGGTAAGCCTTTAGAACACATCACTGTTTAAATCTGCAGCAACTTAACTGGCTTGAACTGTCTAACATGCTACTTCTTTCCCAACTTACAGTTGTCCATAGAGCTCTATACCAAAGTCAAAATACACCTGCACTTTCTAACCTCTTAACCACATATTCTAATCTAAACTCCCTCCGCTCATCAAACAAACTGCTAGTTTCCTTGACAAAATCTAATAACCTAGCTGGTGACTCCCTCTTCTCAAATGCCTTGGGTAAACACTGGAATCAACTTCCTACTGAACTTACTTCTATGGCAACTACTACTTTATTTAAACAAAAACTTAGAATCTACCTGAAAAGCCACTGGATGTGTCCCTGTTCAAATCCTGATTAAATGTTAATTCCTTACCTACCACTCCTCTCCCTTTTCTTACGCCCCCCCCCCCCCCCTTAACTGGCCTTTCACCACCTTGCCTCCTTCTCCTCACAAATCCTATTCCTTGTGTCTCTGACCCTATTCCCAGGAAGCTTATATCTTTATCAACTCTACACTGCCCTTCTACTGCTTTTTTTTGCTAACTCCTGTCCCTTTACTCTCTCTTCTCATGCTACAATATGTAATTATGCTAAAGATGATAGTATTTAGATAGTCTAGGTAGTGTACTTCTTTGTAATCTAGTTTTAGGTTTCAATGTTTTAGTTCTTTTCCCTGGTCTCTCTTATTATTTATCAGGTTCTAGAAGTTGTATTGATGTTTAATAGAATGTATTTTAGTTTTTCCAGTTGCCTTCTTTTTGTAATCAAGATGCATTGGTTGAAGTGTTACAAGTCTGTAACTTGTTATTTGTAACTTGTTATTTGTACTCATTATAAATCTCTTATGTCCATATGTGGAGCTTTTCTCCCCGGGCCTCTGCTGAAAATGGAAATGTATCCAGTCAGACTAGCCCGGTTAACAAATGTAAAATAAATAAAGTAAAATAAAATAAAATATGACTAACAAGAAATGGAATTTATAGACTTACCACAATTACAGAGCTAAGTCCACAGGTATTAGAACCACTTGTCAATCCCAACTTTTCCAGGTATCTACTTACTTCACCTATCGCATAAAACGCTGTGCCTGCTTTCCCCTGCAGATCTGAGGTAGTCACACTAAGGCAACAGCACTAAAAATCAGAGACATACCAAGACCATCTAGGCCAAAGCAGGGAAAGGTGGGGTGGGTTATTATGAAGGATGGATACTCTCCTATGCGATGTGAAAACTATGTACTTATCATAACAATAGATCTGTAGGAGCGAGTCCATTCTCTGTAATGTGTAGGACAGTGTCCCAAGCTCTCACAACTTGGAGGCCCTTAGACCAACATATCATTGATTACAGCAATCTCAAAGGAGGATCTAGACCTAGAGACAAATGCAGTTTATAATGTTTCTCAAAAGTATTCAAGGAGGACCAAATAGCAGCTTTACAAATATTCTACACAAGCATATTTCTAAAGAATGCTATAACCCTAACAAAATGCACCTTGAGGTTGGAATCATTTGTTAGGTTGAATGTCCAAAACATTTAACATTCATGTGTTTGAATTTTGGAACACTGAACCAGCTTTTATGTCGGTTGCTAGTATTTTATTGGGAAACAGAATTTGCACTTTCCCAATGTAATATAATCTCAGAGTTGGTAGGTTTAGGTAGCAGGAACATAGGGGGGGGGGGGGCTTCCCCAGACACAAATTACAGTGGGGCTTGCCTTCCTGCATAAAATATGGATTTTTTGCCCCCCCCACAATCTTTTTAATTGATATTTTTGTTTTTGGGGGGTTGTTTTTTCAATGTAATGATAGGAATCCGCATTGAGATCTTATGACAACGATTTGCAATGTGATACATAACCACATTTGATACTCTGAGAATGCCATCATTTTATGACCCAACAATGTTTGATCAAGAAAAATAAAAACTTGAGAATTCTAACTGAACAGCTTAAATCCATTCAAATGTTTGTGGATATCTATGCAGTAGCATACATAAGCCCCATGGCTTGAGTAGATAACTTGAAAAGAAAAACAGCAAATGAATGGACTGAATAAAATCAGCTTCTGTGGCCAAATTGTAGACTTAAAGGAAGGATTAAGGCAAAAAGGACACTCTATCCTAATGAAAGAGATTTATATATATATATATATATATATATATATATATATATAGGATCAAAAGACACTGCATAGAATTCAAATATCATTCTAGCAAAAGTAACAACCACTATGAAAGAGTTTTCCAAGCCACGTACTTAAGTCCAGCCAGAGAAGAGACACTGCATTACCTTCTCCAAAACAAAATAAAATCCCCAGGAGGCACTGGAATACATGAGGCAGTAGCAGAAAAGCATATTTAATAAAAATCTCAGGATATTTTCAGATAGGCCAAGAACAAATTACACTGACCCTGGTGAAAATTAGATATTGGCTAGTAAGTTAATTCTTGTAGAGGAGTAAGTCAAACCATTGTCAAAAATGACAAGAAGATAGGCCAGAATGACAGAAAGTGGAACAGAAGGGGATCTAATCCTTTACACTAAGACCAAACAGGAAACTGTGACCAACTTCTGATTACATTCTTTTAGTACTGGGCTTCTGGAAAGCAGTAAAATGGAAAGAACTCTCACAGAAAGATCAGAATTATAGACTACGACTGGAATTAGTAAAACCAGGCAGGAAGCTACAGCAAGTAAGATTTGCCCAAAGTATGGTACAAGTTCTTCACTGCTTTCAACAAGACTCATTTCTCCAGCTGATGACACAAGTAGAAGAAAGAACAAGACCTGCTGGAACCACTAAGAAACTATGAAAACAGCCTTTGTTTTTTTGAGAAGTTTTACCCTGTCGAAATCAAAAACTACTCAAATGCCTCAAATTCAGTGGATATGAAAAAAATAATTAAAAATAAAACCACTGTGATGGTGAAAAACAAATCGGACACCACATAAAAATCAAAAGAACTTTAATACCAAAGTAATTTAGTGCTTTCAGGTAGATTCACACAAGTTTCTACTAGAACTTAACTCCTACAACTGGACTAAGCTTATGCATCTCCCCTTAGAGGTAGTTGTCGACTATTTTAACAACAAATTCCTTGAAATTCTAGATCTACATACACCTGCTCGCTTAAAGAGAACTAAAGGTAAAACTGCTCCTTGGCTTTCTATAGAGTCTAGACTAAGAATAACCCACAGAAATAAACTCTGGGCCACTTGGCGCCTCACTAAAGACCCCCATGATCATAATATATATAGGCACGCTAGGAATGAAACTAAAAGACTTATCCTACTTGATAAAAAATACTATTGCAGGTTACAGACAATCAGAAAAATCCTCAAAAATTTTGGGATGGGCTGAACAAGTTACTACATCCAGGCAAAACATCCACACCTACCCCCGCTGCCACTACTGATAGAACCCCAGAGGAGGTAGCAGACAGTTTCAACTATTTCTTTACAGAAACAGTTCAAGCACTGGCCACCCAATTACCTCTTAGCCCCCCCGATACTAATATTCCTACCTCTACTAGTCAACTTTCATTCAGCTTTAAGCCTGTGTCTACCTTTTTTTATCTGTAGTCTGCCAAAAAAATTAAAACCCACCACACTTGCTGCTGACAAACTCCCAGCCGAGTTCCTATGAATCACTGCTGAAGCCATTGCCTATCCAATTTCCATTCTAATCAACCGCATCATATCAGAAGCCAGTATTCCTACCATCTGGAAAATGTCGTATGTAATTCCCTTACATAAAGGTGGTTCCTCTACAGACTACTCTAATTATAGACCCATAGCTATACGCTCTCCTCTGGCTAAGATCATGAAGAAATGTATACATAAACAATTTATGCAATACCTTATACAAAATCACCTAATGGCTAATACCCAGCATGGCTTCAGCCCTCATCAAAGTATTACCTCAGCCCTAATGACACTTACCAACACCAATAACAATAACTGGACATCCTCTGCCCTTTTCTTGGATCTTTCCAAGGCATTTGATATGGTTGACCACCATCTTCTTATTTGAACCCTACAAACCTTCTGCCTAGACTCTAATGCCCTCCTTTGGTTTTCATCCTATCTTAAAGAGCGACAACAGGCAGTCCTCTGGCAAAATAAGCTCTCTAAACTACTACCAAACACCCTTGGAGTACCTCAAGGGTCCATATTAGGTCCACTACTGTTCTCAATCTTTATTAATGACCTGCACACTGTCATTCAAAACATCAGCTGTATCCAATACGCTAATGACTCCACCTTGATCTGCTCTGCTACTACTCCCACTGATGTAGAGACTGATACCCAGACTACGTTTACTACCATAGAAAACTGTCTCTCTGACCGTCGGCTATTACTTAATCCCCAAAAAAACAAATTGCTCTTTTTTCACCTACCCAAAAGTCTGTACCCTTCACCTTCACCATAAATGCAAAAGATGGGACACATCCCCCCTGACCCTCACACAAAATTGCTGGGAGTCATTATTGATAACTTAAAATTTGACCACCATGTAAATCAAACCATCAAGAATATCAATAGGAAAATTGGGTCACTCTATAGAATCAAACCCTTCCTTACACCCCCCCAGCCAAGGTGGCCATAGCCCAGTCCCACCTCCTCTAAAAGCTCCTATATGCATCCCCTCTTCTCATCAATCTTAAAACCGATCTCAACAAACTTACACCCTGTTACAATCACATAGCCAGGTTTGCAACAGGCTTGCCTTTTAGAACCCATCACTGCATCAAACTTAAACAGCTTGGATGGCTGGAACTATCTAATCTTATCCAGTATAATGCGCTAACCATGACTAACAAAATCCTCCACAACCCTGAAAATATTCCAGTCCTTAGTAATTTCATCCTCCCCCATAACAACCAAAGTTGCAAATTCAGACTACTAAAATTAACAATGCTGCTGGAATGTCCCTTTTCGCAAACTCGTTGGCTCGAATCTGGAACCTACTACCAACTGAAATAACCCTGCTCCCCTCCCTAACCCAATTTAAAACTGCAATTAAACAGCACCTTGAATATAATTGGCAATGTCATTGTGATAAACCTGGTTAAGCTACTCTCAGGAATGTTATTTACTTCTTTACTAGTAATTGCTAAGAGTCTCCTTCCTCTTGCGGGGGAATTTTAAGCTCTAATTGCTACTCTAGGTTACCATGAACCTGTATATTTATTTTTGTTCTCAATCCCAATGAATTTTGTAACTTCTGTTATTGTTATGTTTATTTGTGTATTTTTTTTTATCTGTACCATTTATGTTGGAGCTTTTCTCCCCGGGTCTCCGTTGAAAATGGACTTTGTTCCGGTTGGACTTTCCCAGTCAACAAATGTAAACTAAATAAATAATTTTTTATATAAGGAGGTGTAGGTTTATAAAAAATGTCAATACTCATAAAATCATTCATAATAAACATCTTTAAGAAAATTTATTAGGAAAACTGGGTATCACCATTTATTGGTTGACCAACTAGTGGAGTTAAGTTTAACTAATTGTGCAACATTTTATTCTGAAGAAGACCTCTGTGTAAGGTCGAAAGCGCTAAATCAGTTTGGTATTAAAGTTATTTTAATTTTTATGTGGTGTCCGATTTGTTTTTCACCATCATAGTGGTTTTATTTTTAATTAAGTTTTACCTTGTGAAGGAACTTTACTGTCATAGGACATGAGGGAAAAGCATACAGAAGTCCAATCAGCCACATGTGAACTACACTGTCGCCAAAGGCCTTTTCTGGTGACAAAAGGAAAAAAGCTTGTGCACTTGGAGTTGGTTGAGGATGGGAACAAGTCAAAACATACTTCCTTCACATGCAGAAATTGTCTCTCAACATTTAGGAGATTCAGGACCACTTGTGTGGTATAAGCAAGCATCTGTTCATTGGACTCCCTAGGGATGTGGATTGTAAGCTAAGGAATGGTTTATAGTTATGGCCCATTTCCACAGTCTTATAACTTTCCAGCACAATGGATCAGACTTTATGCCCCTTACTTGCTGATGTACTATTCCACTGACATACTATTTGTATGGTTATGAACCCTAAAGACTGGGATTCCTGGAAGATTTGAAGAAGCAGAATATGTGACTCCCATCTGTAAAATACTAAAATGCAGTACAAAGTTCTGATGATGTCCAGGCACCTTAAACAGTTCTACAATGCCTCCACAGCATGGCAAACATATCTTTGGTGTCTATCATCACTGAGAGAGGAAGGTGGAAAGGACTACCTGAAAGAAGGCTGTTTACATCGATCACCATGACAAGTGTCAGTTGTAAGCACAAGAAATGTGGACTCATGCTCCATTAAATGTGCATTCTTTGATCACCGAATATGAAGGACTAGTGAAGAACTCTTGCATGATACCTAGCCAAGGGAATCTCAGGGATGGCAACAACCATGAGATCCAGCACCATTACACATGGATATGTAATGATGGAATAAGAGTTCTGCAGAACAGAAACTTTGGAACTAAAAACCTAAGCTTTTAATCAAACAGAAGACTGGAGCCATTAAAGAAACTGATGTTGCACCTCAAGTGAAGCAACAAATACCTATAGAAGTAGAGATGGATAGGTGCCCTACAGGATAGGGTGAAGGTATCTAGCAACTTGGGAAATAGTGGGGTATCGAGCAGTCCTAATGCCTGTGGCCTTATTGCTACAGGTTACAGAGGATGGACTTACTCCTACAACATATAAAGATACCAAATCTGACAAGATGAGTCATCAAAATAGATTCTTAAAGAAAAAATGCAGTCTGGGTTAAATTGTAGTCACCCACCCCCAAAAGTAAAAATGGCATGTTCATAGGTAGGTATTAGGCTATCGGCCCTAGGGCCTATACAATTAAAAACCAAAACAAAAACAAGAAACTAAAAAAACAAAAAAAAAACTGAAGAAGCGATATCCAAACTGCCTAAGATGTAATAAAAAATCCGCACACACAAAAGAAACAAAACAAACAGCCAGCAACAAAGCACCCAGGTTTCATCTCAGAAAGTCATCAGATTGGTGAACAGTGACCACTAATTTAATACCATATAAATACCAATAATTAAATTAAAACAAAATTAAAAATTGCCAATTTAATTAAATGCTTAGCTGTAGATGCTTAAACTTAATACAATAGTAACATTATATTACTATAATATTACTATATACTTATATATACTAAAAATAAGTGTATAATAGCATATTATGGTGTATAATTGCTCATATGTAATGTGTACAATGTGTTCATAACAAAAAAATGTTGTGTATTGTGTGTTGTGTGTGTGTGTGTGTGTGTAATTTAAAATTATTAAAAAAAATAAAGTGTATATATATGATATCAAAAACATAAAATCAACAAACTGTAATAAAAAAAAAAAAAACAAAAAAAAAAAAATAAAAATAAATATAAATGTATTTGTAGGAGAATTAAAATATGTACAAACTATTGATAAAATAAAAAATTTTGAAAAACTTTAATTATTATTGATATTTTATATATTTTTTTTGATGAGAAAAAAAATTCATTCAAAAAAATTCTTTCAAGCCATCAAGCCTAAGTTGCCAATAACAAATACTCAAGCTCACTCTAGATGGAGTGATTCTTCCTTCCTGATCAATCAAAAATCACCTTATGACACAAACAAAAAAAAAAATTGTGACTTACTACATAATATAATATGTCTGCCAAGGCATTTTTTTTTTGTTTTTTTTATTATATTATTGTCTTTATTCTCTATATCCTTCTACAGGTTTTCCCAACATAAACATAAATGCCTGCACTCTTGGCACTTAGCCAGATACCAAATTTTTTTTGTGTAACAATCAAAGGACCCGTTAATTGTAATATCACAATTATTACACTAATTTTGTGTCCTGATGTCCAAATATGTTTGCACATCTACCACACTTATAATTATTACATTTTTTATTTATAACTAATAAGCATCAAGCGCCTTTTTCAAAACTATACTATCTACTATACTACTACTAGCCTATACAAGCCTAGCCAAAAAGGTACCCTGGCTTTCGCGACCCAAGAAAATTATTTTCCTGTGCCCCTGTCGAGCAGAGTCACAGAGGTGATCCCTGGGGTGAATTTCCTATTTCCCATCCAATCAAGATTTTTCTTGAAGAGTGCTAATGAGGAGCTTTGTCTGATATAGATAGGTAGTTTGTTCCAGTGTATGGGAAGTCTCTGGGACAGGAATCTATCCCACCAGCATGTTCTGTTAATTGTGGTGACAAGGTTTAAGTCCATAGAGCGTGTAGCTCAGAGGGATTGGGATTTTTTTTTAAGTGGAGCATGTCCAACAGCTCTGGGTTTGACATAGCTTTGTATGTTAGGCAGAGATCGCCTCTGAGTAGGCAATAAGCAACAGAGCAAAGCTAGAGTTTTTTGAGACGGTCTGCATAGGGCATCTGTTTGAGGCCAGTAATCCTCTTTGTGAGGTATTTCTGCAGCCTTTCCAGTTGTTGTAGATGTCTTGTGAGGCACATACCAAAAGGGGTGTTGTACTCTATAATGGGTCTAATGAGTGATGAGTAGAGGGAAACAATGACCTCTTTTATCCTGGATGAGAAACCTTTTGTGATGGAAATGTGCCAAGTAGAAGGATTTCCTGACTACTGTGGCAATGTGATTATCAAAGGAGAGACTACTGTCCACCTGTGTCCCAAGGTCTCTTATCACACTTTCGGTGTTAAGTAGACTACCACCTATGTAGCAGCTCATGGGTACAGAGTTTTTACCAAAGGGGATGACAATGCACCTTTTGGCATTGAGCTTGAGGCTATAGTTTTAACACCAGGCATCTGTCTCAGTGATGCCCTTTTGTAGGATGTCCACATCGTTTTTCTATTATGGCTCCTAGTTTGCAGTCATCTGCGAACTTTGTTAGCCAAAGACCTTCTGTGCTAGCCTGTACTTCAGAAAAGTAGATAACAAACAGGAGAGGACCCAGGACTGAACCCTGTGGTACTCCACTTGTCCCTGGTCTGAAGTCGAACTTGGAGTCTATTTTCACAGTATGGGTTCTGTCAGTGAGACAGTTGGTAACCCATCTTGTGACATAGGAATTTATACCTAGTTTAGTGCGTTTTATCTATAATTCCATAGTGGGGAATGGTGTCAAAAGCCGTGGTGAGATCTAGATAGGCTGTGTGAACCACCTTACCTTCGTCTACGGCTTTGGTGACTGCTTCAAAGAAGTCAACCAGGTTTAGGAGACATGATCTGCCTTTTACAAACCCGAACTGGGTGCGGTCCAGAATTTGGAGATTAACAATGTCTTTGTTTATAAGTTCCATGATAATACTTTCCATGGCCTTGCAGACCAGGCTTGTTAGGCTAATGGGGCGGCAGTTCCCGGGGTCCGTGGTGGCTCCCCCTTTGTGGAATGGGATAACCGATGTGCGCCATCCAGTGGGCACAATGCCTGAGGTGAGGCTATGATTGAACATGGTGCTTAGGTGGGGTGCCAGTTCATTCTGTAGTTCATGTAGAACACAGCCTGGAATGTTGTCAGGTCCCATGGATGCTGTGTTCTTGGTTTTGGAGAGTGTGGTTTTTACCTGTGCAGCCGTGATTACATGAACTTTGCATTCTTCTGATATAAAGATGGGCCCTTTAGGGGGTGGGGTGGGGGGTAAAGTTAGCACTGAACCTATCTGCCAGGATGTTGGCAATATCAGTTGGTTCTGTAATTTTCGTGCCGTTGTGCTGTAACTCAGAGCAGATCTGGGTGTTGCCATCGAGATGCTTGACATTGCTATAGAATGCCTTGTGGTTGTCTTTAGAATCAGTGGTGATTTTGTTTTCATAACTAGCTTTGGAGGATTTTATGAGGGATCTCAGCTTCTTACTGAGTCTGACCAGGGAGTTCTTCCAGTCATGGAATTTTACCCTTTTTTGCAGCAGTTTCTTTCTTCTGTTGCAATATGGACTTACCTGGTTACTGTCTTTTTAATTTCTCCAAATGTTTTGGGTTTCTAATACCATGATAGGAATGGACCCCATTCATAAGTCAATGTATGATTAAAGTTCATGAAATGAGTATTGTTTCAATCTTTGATGTTAGCCAGACGTGCTCTTCGCAGCACCCACAAAGTGCCCAGTACTGACACCTTCTGCAATCCATAATGAGTTAAATGTATTGGTAACATATCAAAGTAAGACTGTAAATTCTTTTTTATAAGACCTGTTGCTCCTACTGCTATTGGAGCTGTCTGGATATCCTTCTTCCAAAATGCCCTCATTTCTGCAAATCCTGGTATTTTATGACTTTGTGACTCTCTGCACATAAGACACTGTAGTCACTGGGTGCAGCATTTTCAATGATCAGTGTTACAATGTAAAGATTCTAATGGTGGCACAGCTTAAAAGTATCAGACTATTCAGGTTGTGAGAACTTGACCACACATGATACACAAAAGAAGGAAAAACACACTGAGACCAAGGATTAGGTTAGCGCTTTCGTTTACTATCTCAGCAAACTTCTTCAGACAAACTGACAATACAATAAATCACCATTTAAATAAATAATCAAGTTATGACATCATGGAACAAATCACAGAGTCAAACCCACATTTAAAGAACCCATAAATCCAGCATCTTAAAAACTTTCATTCAAAATGCTTAGCATACACATAAAAATGCATGAATTTAGATATAATAATTAACTATAAAAAACACATAAAAGAATATACTATCATTTAAAAAACAATATATTAAATTATTATCTCATTAAAGCCCTCAGTTTCAAAATACTTTTGAAAGAAACAGCATCATTTAAACCTGGGGCTGTGACTGCATTCAATTTTATTTGCCAGATTAATTCTTTTTCATCCAGCTTTAAATCACTTGAACCTCCCCTTACATTATCAGAAAATTTTTCCAATACTAAAAAATTAAATTCATGTAAGGGGTAAGAGTTAATGTGCCTAGCCAGAGCATTATTCAAATTCAATTTTCGTATTGCATAAATATGCTCATAAATCCTATTTCTTAAGGGTCTTTCAGTACGACTGACATAGAAGGCTGGGAAGCAACTACATAGTCCTAAATAAACAACACCTTTAGTGTTACAGTTATATTTACCCCTCAAATAAACTAATGTATTTCCAACCAAAACTTGTTTGGTGACTTTGATGTATTTACACCATCTACATGTTCCATGATGTCATAACTTGATTATTTATTTAAATGGTGATTTATTGCATTGTCAGTTTGTCTGAAGAAGTTTGCTGAGATAGTAAACAAAAGCGCTAACCTAATCCTTGGTCTCGGTGTGTTTTTCCTTCTTTTGTGTATCTAGTATAACAGTTTTCCGTTTGGTTTGGTTTTTGCAACTTGACTACACATGCCAAGCTACCTGAGGGATAACAGAAACAAAACATATTATTTTCTGTTAAAGGGAAAAAAAATACTTTTTCAAGTCAGTTTTGCTTTCCCTTCTACCATCTCCAATGGGTGAACAAGTCCCATATCTCTACAATGTCACACAGGAGGGCCGACATTAGCATTTTGGGTGGCCCCAGCAGATGTCAAGTTGGGGGCCTCTGGGCACTTCCAGTCTACATATTGCAGATGTCAATTTGGGGGCCCCTTGGCACTTCCAGTCTACATACCACCCTGACACTGCCACCCTTCCTAAGCAACCTCTTATGCTGCAAAGTTTTAAGAGAAGTATGCTGGTGCCTAAATCTGGCTACGCTTACTGGTATGACTTTGGGATGTGGGAGTTTAGAGGAAATCTCAGTGAAAACTCACACAGACACTTGGAAGACATGCAGACAATGCATAGAAGGTATCTAGGTAGGAAGGTAAAGACAAGAACCAAGAGCAGCTGAACAGCATTTTTGACTTCACACAGCTGCTTAATTTACAAATTAATACTTCCACCACCCTCTTGGAAAGGCTGAGTGCTGTGCAAAAAACATAACCCATACAACTCCTTTATAAGATTTTTGACTTGAATTAAATATAAGATACATGCCTCCTGTAAAACAACAAATTAACTTGATTTTAAATAAAATACCTAAAACCCTTAGACTTTTTTGGCACAGAATGTGAATTGTCAATGTTGTTGATACTATTATCATTTAGTAACAGTCATATGCAATCTGACAGTTCTGACAATGTTGTTATTCTTGTGATGTAAAGAACTTTTCAAGTGAAACAGAGAACACCCCCACCCAACACACACACACACACACACACACACACACACACACACACACACACACACACACACACACACACACACACACACACACACACACACACACCAGCTGTAAGAATTCTCTGTCCTCTAAACTATATACAGCATGGAGTAATACGGAAAGAAAATCTCCTTCAAATCTGAAGTTCATCATTCCTCCTCCAGTTCAAAGTGAGTTTTGGTTTTCTGAAAGACAACTCTCCCATCTCTTGACAAAAAGGGATAATACTGAGTATGAATAAAGACTTACAGAAATAAAGAAGCTAAAATGAAATAAGTAATCACAGGCAATGTATTTAGTGATGATCATAAGCTGATGTTGCTGAACACCAATACAGTATTATTATTTCTGAATTTCAGATTTACTCCTCTTCTTCATATGCAATGTCTATAAAATAAAGGTAAGCAAAATCAGTTTCATGGCATTAACCTTAGCTGCATTACATATCAGTTTAGACTGTTAATTGGTTAGCAATTTAAAGTTCGGGAAAAAATTGTAAATGTTTTTCCCCATAGTATGTTAATATACTTAAATAATATTTCAGTTACTGATACTTAATACTGAAGTGGTGATGTTGTTAATGGCAAATGAGCACTAGTCATTTATACTGTGTCACAAAATCAAGTAAATTGTAACAGGAACCCTTATATAATATGAAAATAAATTTATTAGCATTAAGGCTAGAATAAGAAATTATTCAGACTAAAGCTACTAACTGCAACATAAAAATACCAAATAACTAGATGCACTGTATATTATCTCCCTCCTCTAATTCCTTAGTTGTGTGTAGATTATGACATACTCCAGGGCATGCTACGTCTACAAATCAAATGAAAATGATGCCAACTATACACAGTAAAACATGAAATCTACATACATTAAAAGAATGCTGGCTTTTTCAGTTACTAAAACTAGCACTTTCTAGGTATTTGTTCATTGTGACACAGCCCAGCACCTATAGATAGTGTGCCTTTAGTGTGATACAGATGATTGCATGGCAACTTATCCATGTCTTATCAATGGCTATCCTGCATACCTGGTACAAATTAATCCTTTCCTCTTTGTTTAGACACCAGGGAAGTGTGGGAGTACAGTGCTTAAATGTTCCACCTCACAACTGCAACATTAAGGGTTCAGAACTGACTTTTTTCATTCTCTATATGGAATTTGTATATTGCTGTCTGATTTTTCCAGTCTATCACACACAAACACACGATTATAAAATGAGTGGTTGACATACAAAACATGACATGCATGACGACATGCTGAACATTCATTACATTACATTGCACATAACAGACTTTGACATGAAGTACATAAAAAAAGGAATATTTATTTTATTTATTTTACATTTGCTTATCAGAAAAGTCCGACTGGGCATGGATTACATTTTCAGCAGAGGCCCGGGGAGAAAAGCTCCACTGCACCACCCATAACCTTACCACATTCAGCTTAAATTTGTCTGAATAGTGATAGTGTGAGGGTTAGCACACATTAATAAGGTGGGGCACGGGGTTCCACTACGCAATACACGTTAACCCTAACTCTAAAGTGCATCTTAGCATAAAAAAGCTCTTCCCATAACACTAGACACACAGACAGACACACATGCATACACTAAATATATCCCCTAGCCTAACCTTAAAAATGCCCATAATCACACACACACACACCCACACACACACATTATACATATCCACACACACATTATACACACACACATATATATACACACACATATATATATATATATATATATATATATATATACATACATACACACACACATATACACACACACACACACACACAGGTCTATTTTGTTTCGTTGAATCTCATTTTACTGAATTTCATTTCACCCCGACATCACTGAAAACACAAATAACTGAAAACTCATTTCACTGAACTGCAGTTAGTATATATGGCACTGTGTAGAGTACTGTAAGGCAAGTAAAACGTATACGCCCTTTTCCCCACTGTAGTGCGATCCTGGAGTTAGTATATATAGTTGGGGGGCACAGACCCCCACATTGGGGGGGTGGGCACAGCCAACTAAATATACCAACTCCAAGATTGCACTACAGTGGGAAAAGGGGCAAAGTTCACCATGGTGGCCAAGTGGTCACTTATCCAGAGTTCCTTAGGTGTGATCAGAGAGTTTGTTCAAATGCACTTTCGATGACATTGTCTCAGTCTCAAGAAAGTCGGGTAAGTGGGGTTTCGATGATTACAAGTAGACCCACAGATATATATATATGTATGTATATAAATATTATATATATATATATATATATATGTATGTATATAAATTATATATATATATATATATATATATATATATATGTATAAGGAGTTATGTTGATCCATCAAATGCATTTTCAATGAATGCAAACAAATTAAAATCAGTTTGCTGAAACCATCTTCAACTAACAGTAAAAAAAAAAAATTTTTTGCAGTCAAGCCCCCCTGCACCCCCGGAATTATGTATACCAACTCCAAGGCTGGATATCAGTGGAGAAATAGACAAGCTCCACTAAAACAATTTTGGCAAACTGGCTTTCAGTTTCTGTGTGTTCTTTGTATTTACTGAAATCACCTTTGATGGATTGACATGCTCCCATATATATAACATAAATATTTATATAGTTTAGATATTATATATATATATATATATGTATATACATACATACACACAGATGTATATATACATTTATGGATCCCCTACAGAAGAACAACAGCTGAGAAGACAAACCCACATAACCAACACCACATGGTCGACAATCAAAATGCCGACAATGGGGAAATGGTATGTCTCCGTAGTGCGGAATGGAAAGATTTCCATTCCTGCACTGTAGTGTGATCTTGGAGTTGGTATATTAAAGTTATGGGGGTGTGGGGGGTAGAGCCCCCCCTGCTAGCACAAAAAAGGAAATTTTATTTTCCTTTTTTGTGCAGTAATTATGTTGTTGGTGTTTCGATTGTCGACCATGTGGTGTCGGCTATGTCGGTGTCGCTGTTTTGTGCTGTCTTTCTTGTGTAGGTGATCCAAATATATATATATATATATATATATATATATATATATATATATATATATATATATATACATATACATATATATATATATATATATATATATATATATACATACATTTTATATATATATATATATATATATATATATATATATATATACACACATACATACACACTCACACACATATACACACACACACACACACACACACATCTACATTATCTATTTTATATATATATATATATATATATATATATATATATATATATATATACATATACATACACACAAACACACACACATGCATGTACACACACACACACTTTTCAGACAGTGTAATTAGATAATTTCCATAATGCCTACTCAAAACTAACCACTGTTTACATCGTCGTCCATGAATCTATCCACTCTGACTCCATTAATTTCTTTAAAATTAATCAGTATACTTGAGTCCCCTCCTAAAGTAATGTATTCTAGGCTCCCACAAATTGCCCTACAGAACATTTTTGTTACTAGGAGATACTTTTTTCCAGTATCCAGCCTTAATTGCCGCATACTTAATATACAGCCTTTACATTCTACTGACTGAGAGCAACTTACAGGCAGCATTTTGAAAAAAAAGTGGAATCACGTGTTGCCATTACACAGCCGTGCGAACATCTAGAAGGCACTGAACAAGGAGGAGAGGAAATGGAAAAAGTCATAGCTGGTTCATGTGGGGGCCCTTGTACACGGGGAGAAGGGCTCCTTGCGGCTGCAGGTTTGCTAGATTATGGCACTTTGCATATGCATTTTTTTCTGCATTATTGCCTTTAGTTACATACAAATAATTTGGCCAGCAAAAACAACCTGCCTGTTATGTAAAATACAACACAAATCAGCCATTCATTGATGCTCAGATTATTCACTTATCTAATTCTGGGTCGCAGGAAGACAAGGCCATCACACTGAGAGGTGGATGAAAACCAGGGCACCTGGTAAAAACTCACATCAACAGAGGAAGGATATGAAAACTGCCCAAAGAAAACCCCCCAACAAAGAACTGAAGAGGAGAAGCAATTTATCTGAAATTCTGAGCAGTGATAACTAGGCATTACAGCTGAGGTTCCAAAATTACTTGACAACGTGGAGTTGTGGCAAAATTACAAGAAAAACACTGGAGAAACAGGCCTAAAAGCTAGTCTACAGCATACAATAAATACCAATTAGGAAGTCAGGGCTATCAGAAGCTTTGAGAGGTGAAATGTTGACATTCTCATTAATTGTTCAGTCTCACTAGTCTTTTAGTTTAAATGTTTGCCATATAATGTCTACACTTTATTGTCTTGGCTATGCTCTCCTCTACTACTGCCTTTTCTATCCATACTAATGCCTTTTCTATCCATACTGCTCATCTTTCAACTCTCATTGTTCACTACAATTGCTTATTACCCTACTTTATTTTCTGTGCCACACTGTATTTTATAATTACTTTCTTAACCTCTTCAATTCCCTGTTCTGAAAAGGAGAAACAGTTATCATCCCACGTTTGGCTTTCATCTCAGTTACGCCTCCTTACCAGTTATTAAGAAACCTCTTCATTTTACCCAGTTCACCCTTCATAACCTTGTTAATGTCGCCTCCTAAGGCATTATGCACATTTTTAAGATCTTGCTTACAGAAGTTAAGGACCTTACCCTTTTGCGACTCTTATAAGTACTTATTAATGACACCCTTATATGAAAATGTTTCTTCCATAATAAACATGAAACATAGTATATACTGTATGTTCATGAACTGGGGCATGTTAAATATCCCTTATAAAATGTTTAAATCAATCCAGTGTTTTTAACTGCAGCTAGTTAGAAAGCACCAACCTCAGTAGGCTGAAGTTCCCACTATTTGCTATCTTGCTAGTGACTTTTTGGGCTATACCACAGGTATGAAAATGACTTCAGAATAATGAGGTCCCCTGTTCCACCTTTAAATGTGTCCTAAAGGAACTCAATGTTTCAGTAGCATGACTGCATTAAGGCTCTTCATTAGATAATATGACGAGAAGCACAAGCTGTTTCTGTTATTTCACTGGCATCTTCTATTATGCTTAATGTTTAGGCATTCAACATGGTAAGAGATTTACCTTTTAGCTGTCTGTGCATGCACAGCAGATTAATGGAGAAAAAAAAGAGTCATTTCCCTACATTAAAACATTAATAAACATTAGGATGGGAAAAAAGAGTTCAAAGACACAGACCTTGAATAAACAGAGGTACTTGGTTAACACTAGTTAAGCAAGCTTTTAATAGTCAGTCATGCCCTGTAATACTAGACTAAAAGTAAAATATAATTAGGCATTTCTTCCTTTAAAAATATGTTCTTTGCAGTACACAAAATATGTTACTCCAGAAACCTAGTAAATTACTCATGACATACATTGCTGAACTTTTAAAATGTCACATTTACTTTGTAAAGATATATGTGGAGTCATCTGTGATAGAGTTAAAAGCCAATGGGGTACCTAGACGAATATATATACACAAAGCAGGAATAGAAATACTACTGGACTATCAGACTGTAAATAAGAAAAGCCATCAATGAACTGATATATTACTGTGTTTGATACTTTACATATCTCAACAGTAAATCCGGCATTTAGGATCTATCATATCAGCGCAGTCATCATGATTCAAGAAGCAAATAATAGTGTGTGTCAGTGTCAATTTTGTTTCTTCATACTCACTTTCCCTCACCCTGTCTGATTTTAATAATCCCTGTCAAACCACACACAGCCCATATTACCTTCTTGACACAGGAGCTTTCAAGAAGGAGACAGAATCTCAACATTCATTTAGTCTGTATAAAAGAAGGCTGTCCAGCTGGACAAATATTATTTCCACACTTGACAATCCCCACAGTTAAGCATGATTTTTTTTAACCAAGGCTGCCAAGAGTTTGATATGAGCTTCTTGTTCCAAATGGATTTGTTCACAGGATTAGTGGACCACCAACGATAATTGGGCTGAAAAAAAAAATAGCATTTTCTATACTAAGAGGTGAATCATAAGGTGCATTACAGAGAAGAAAGTGCCTGTGGGAAAGAACTTGAGTACGTGATGCAAGAACCCCAGTTCAGAAAAGCAACAGAAAGAAAAGAAAAAACACATGTACTGAACCCATACTCGGTACATAAACAGTGCATACTATTAAAGCCCAATGCTATCAAGCAATGCACTTGTGTTGAAAAATGTAAGCAACACAGAATGTAATCAATCACTACGAATGTGAAGGGTACAGATTAAGTGTGAGAAGCATGATGCAGACGCACACAGCAACAACCAGAGAGATGACACATTTTAGCAACATCACAATTCTAGATTCCGTGCAAGGGGCATATAACAAAAGTTTTGATTTATTGTCAGATTAATTTGATAAGATTGGAACTGCTCAGAGGACATACCAAAACACAGCTCACTGTCAACTCTGCAGAGATACCCCCCCCCCCCAAATAATAGAAAACAGAGGGAAAGAAAATGGAATCATGCCTCTCGAATTCTTAGTGCAAGAAATCTGGAGAAAGCCTAAAATAATAGGGGGACAAAGGCCCCAAAACAGGGACAAATTCTAAACATTGCTCTAACAGGATTTGTGTTAATGTGCATTTTCTGGAGGGCATGCAGTTTGACACTTATTTATGTCATTACTTAGCGACTTCAATCATCAGTGATTTGCCAGAAAACCAAAACTTTAGGAGGAACAGACCAAAAATATGAGGCAAAAATCTGGATAGCTGAGAGTTATGAATGAAATATAGCTTAAAAGCTTCAAAATAAAATATATAACAGAATATATCTGTGACTGCACAGGATCATATAAAACATTGCAACGCTGCTGGAATGACTGCAGAACTGTAATGTTAACGTAAGCTAAAAAATTAGAAAAACTGTTTTACTAAACCAGCTGTTGTTGGCACATGGTAAGCACATTGTCATAACACTAAATTGTATCTAAGATGATGAAAATAAATATAACAAGAAAACAAAACTATGCAGCATGGATGTTGTATTTTGTATGGATGTATTTTACACAACACATGTAAACTTACTGTACCATCACTAGCATTCACTTTTTTGCAGTTAACTTCTTTCTGAAGGAAGGAACACAGCGCTGTCTGGGCTACCCAGCTTGGTCACAGGTAGTTGCTTTCCTATTCTCCAGTGTGTGTGACACAACACAAGCTAAAGCTACTCCCTTTAAGAGAAGAGAAGAGCAGATTGTATAAAAAGCAGCAATATTTGCTTACCTCTTTAATACATTTGTCGACCCTTAAAAGTATAAGCATGGCTCTCTTTAAATGGGGATCAGGTAGCACAACACACTGTTAAACCCCATCTTCTCTCACTAAATTGTAGCAATAATTTGATAGTTATAGTGACACAATTTTTGAACAAGATAGACAGAAATGATCCTCCCTTTTAGGCTCTAATATTAACCTTCTGGTGGGAAAATTAACATACACAAGCAATGGGACCTGGTTGGCTATGTTCTTCACCTACTTTAAGGAACTAAATTTCTGTCATTTCACCCCAATGTGGTGGAAAATAGGGGATGAGGAGGTGGTAGTTGTTGGAGATGTTGAGAATTAGATGTTAACTACCTACATGTGCTACAGCACTGTCCATGAAGTAAAAGGATATGGGAACATTTTTAAAGCAGGCCTTTCTGCTCTTGGAAAAGCTATCCCAAGAAGAGTTTACAATTGTGAAGCTTACGGATCCTCTCCAAACTATCAGAACTCATCGCCATGGATGAGGAATGGTTGATTCAACTACAAACTATGACGGCAGCAATAATTTTTCAACACTGAAAAGTGCTAAATGAGGATATTGGCACAGAACTGAACTATTACATGGACATACTTGGTAGTACTATCAAAAGAGAGACATGGACTTTTAACAAATGGAATGAACTCTGGTGAACTTTAAATGTATGGAATACACAAGTCTACTTTGAAAGTTTTGTTATAATGAATCTATTCCAACAATATAACCGTTGTTGGATTGTGGAATACTGATGTCTTTGTTAAGACTCCAATAAAAGTAAAAATAAAAATCACTATTTTTTATTACAGATTACATGACATGTTTTTCTCTTGATTTCTTTTACAACAGGCTTACATCATATTTTGTAGTAGGCCACAGAATTATGTCATATGTATGGTATGCTGAGAATGAAGCACAATTTCAGTGACATGTTATACGATGGCATTACATAGAAATGGCAACTCAAAAATCCTGAAGTTAAAAAATTGGTAGTAAATACTTGGCTCAGACCATGGTTTGGTTCTGAAGAGTGGATATTTATAGAGCGAGGAAAAGCAAGCAACGAAAGTGTCACAGGAGGACGATGCAGTGTATAATAAGGGCATCCATTTATGTTGCTGGTGACCCGAGTTCAGGAACAGGCTTTGGTGGCAAACAAGATGAATGAAACAGCTGACAAGGTTAGCCAATTGTCCTATACAAGGGAAAGAGACTTGAGAATTACACTGCTTGTGTGACCTCTACCAGAGATCAGGAGCCTCACAGGTCACCTCTCTAAGGTGGTAGCAATGTCTTTCAGTGCTTGGTAGGCAGATGCATACAACAGGTGCTGTGATGTTACTATACAAGCTGCTCCCAGTCTGGGAACTTGACCAACTAATGCATCAGTGATGGCTTCTGGTTTTTCATCTGTAACTCCCCATTGGAATGCACACTCCCCAGGCTCTAAACATTGATTACCAGAAGGTAAACTTCCTGAAGAGTTCAGGCCCACCTGGCAAACGCAGAGAGGAACATTTGGGATGGTCTGGAAAGGAGCAATTGTAGGATTCAGGGATTTGAACAGAAGGAAGCTAGATAGCAGCTAGAGGCTAAGGAGGGTTCAACTGAGGAGAAGGGTAAGAAAAAGAAGAATAAAGAAAATGAAGGAACACATGAATAGGGAAGGGTTTATGAAGATACCGATATATACGGAGGTACTAGTGAACATATCAGATGGGTGGGGGTGCAACAGTAATATCAAGATTTAGCAGATTAGTTTACTTCAATAATTCATTCTTGGTGACAAACCATATTGAGTCTGCCATATACAAGTATAAAGATGTATTTTAATTACTATTGAAATGGAGTTTTGTTAGTGCATCAGGAAAAACTCAAACTACAAAAAGTGAAAGATTTTACAGAGTTTGAGAATTACAGTGTTCTAATACAATTTAGAAATGCAGTTAGGGTCAAAAGAAGGTAACCACTGCTTAAAAGACATCTTTCCATCCAGCTTCAGGATACATATAACACTTGGAGGGAAAAAACTGCTGACTTTTGAGATTTTTTTAAGCAAAAAACAATAGAATTTGGATAATTCAGGGGGCTGATGGTTAACAGGTGCAAGGAAAAAAAAGACTGGGGGAGACTTCAACACATGAATATTTTTTTTCTATTCTGCTAGTGATAATTTTGCAAAGTTAATTATGTTTAAGCTGAAAAGTTACTCATTTTCAGTGACTGCATTCCTATGGAAAGCTCTGCCAAAAGGCAGAAGTTGACCTTGTGTCAAGCTTCACAGCAGCTGCTGATAAAACTCATAGTTCCAAATAAAATGTTTTTGGAAAAAAATTCTCTGTATCCATAAATGGAAGATCAAACCAAAAGTTCCACTCAAAATGAAAGTCATGAAGTTCTCTCTCATTTGTCACCCTCACAATCACTACTGCTTAACATGCAAATGTTAGAAAATCAAACCTTGCAAAACCCCAACATTTCAGAAAATTCTCACACACCTGTACCTGGCTATCATACCAAGTCTCAAGTTTACACAAAGGTCTGTGCTGAAAACACTGCACTGTGCGAGTTGCCTGCCTTTAACCATTTGCCTTTTAATTAACAATAGTAACCCACATTGCTACAAAAAACAGGACTTACATTAAAGTACGGTTCGTTGGGCAGCTACACCAGAATCTCAAAAATGAGCTATTATACGCACTTGACTTGCTCAGTAGCCTCACAAGTGGTAGCCTTCTGTTTAATAACTAACTTCTGTGTTTGCTGCTTGTCCTTTCACAAAATTAATAAAGAAGGCAAAAAGCCGCATAAGAACCTATTGTTTTCTCATCCCACTATTTCTGGGTGTCCTCCAAAGCAGAAACATTTGCATCATGCAATATAACCTTGGGGAGAAGGTTCAGTTGTGTATTGCAGTGCCAATACCCACTCCCCACCACAGTGAAAAAATTCTAAAAAGATGGGACACTTACCATTTGTTGGATATGCAAACAGATCACACAATGGTTTGCCCAGAATGACTTAGGGGCCATTCCCCAGGAAGCACTAGACAGGGGGTGAGCATGTTTGCATTAGTCCTGGACTCTCCCAGGGTGTGGTTCACTTTCAAAAAAAGAAAAGAGGGGAAAAAGTACAGTTGTGTAAAATCTTACCATAACAGTAGATGTCCTTTTCTTCACTGTTGCAGTATTCCTCACAGTACTCATCTCCTGACAATGACAGTCCAACTTCTGGTCAGTCTACCAAAGCCTTTAGACTTTGCATTCACTGTATGTCACATACAGGAAAGTAGGGCATAAAGATGACGTATGGATGTAGTTACCCAGAACTGAACTGCCCCAGAAGAGAAAAGTCTCCATAGAACAAAAAAGACCATGCACATCCAGAAGTAGAAGATGCAAACAGAAAAGGGAGACTCTTGGCCAGAAGGGGAACCAAAGTAACAGCCAAAGGAGGAAAAAGGAGGTTGGAGGGAGGGAGCAAATACTGCAACAGTGAAGAAAAGGACATCTACTGTTATGGTAAGATTTTCACAACTGTACTATGTCCTATATCACTGATGC
Source organism: Protopterus annectens (assembly GCF_019279795.1). Taxonomy (NCBI): domain Eukaryota; kingdom Metazoa; phylum Chordata; order Ceratodontiformes; family Protopteridae; genus Protopterus; species Protopterus annectens. Next base: position 742,602,898 of record NC_056730.1, on the reverse strand, counting down.
AGTATTCTTCACAGTATGGATAGTACAAAAGCTCAAGAAAAGAAAGGGAGGTGGAAGGCTGGGAAGAGCCAACAAACCTATGTAGAATGGCTCAAGTAAAACCTGCTCTGGCCTTAGAAACCATATCCAATTTATAATGCTTAGCAAAGGTAGGCACTGAAGACCAAGTAGCAGCTTCAAAAATGGAACTGGTGTCCAACCCCTTGAAGAAAGCACCAGAAGAGGCAAAGGCCCTATTAGAGAGTGAGCTATGACAGAAACAGACATATATTTACCATGAAAAGAATAACAAAAGGAAATGGCCTTAAAAATCTAGGAGGAGATGGTTTACTTAGAAATAGCCAAACCCAACATCCTCAGATGAACAGAAACAAAATGTTGGTCAGATTTATGAATGGCCTTAGTTTTATCCAAATAATACCTAAGCTGTATGTGTAAATCCAAGGTATGTAAGACCCTCTAACTAGCAGACTGAGGAGAAGGAAAAAAGGAAGTTGAACTCCTGATTCAAGGACAACTCATTGACAAACTTGGCCATAAAAGAAGGATTAGTACGAAGGGACACCCTGTCCCATTGAAAAAACAAAAATGGAGGGATGGCCATAAGGGCATGAAGCTCAAAAAGTAATAAGACAGTTTTCCAGGTACAATGTTGCACAGGAGCTGAATCTACAGAATGAAAAGGAGCCTGGTCAAATTTTTGTAAAACAAAATTAAAGTCCCAAGAAGGAGGAACAGCCTTCCCTGGGGACCAAAATGCAGGATGCCTTTAAGAAACTGTTTGAATCCTCCTTTGGTTTGTCGCTTTGAGATCAAGGTCAAACAAGCAAAAACAGCTGAGAAATGGGCTTTTACAGAAGAGCAGGACAAGCCAGACTGGAGCAACTCACACAAACAGGACAGAATCAGGGGGACCCACACCAAAAAAGGATCCTGGTTATAAGCATGGCACCAGACAAAAAAATCTCTTCCATTTGGGTATATAAGATTTTCTAGTTGCAGATCTTGTTGCCAGTAAACCCTTGAGCATGTCCTCAGATAAGAGGTGCCTAAAAGGAATCAAAACCCTGTCACCAAAAGTGTCATTTGAAAAGTGGACAACTGAGGATGGATGAGTGACCCCCTTGTCCTGTGTGAGGAGGTCCAACTGTTGAGGTAACTTGTGACGATTGACCTTGGGCAGATGCATTAACAAGAGGAATCAATTCTGTCTTGGTTAAAAGGGAGTTACTAGCTAGAATTTTGGGGAATCCAGCTGAATTTTCTGCAGGACTCTTGGAAGTTTAGAAAGGGAAGGGAATGCACAGAGAAACTTCCCCTTTCAAGGAAAAGAAAGGTGTCTGTCTTTCAAGCCAGAGGACATGGCACTCGGGAACAGAAAAGATGGAGTTGCCTGTTCAGAGGAGAAATAAAAAGATCTACCTAAGGAATACCCCACAGCTGGACCATGCCCAGAAACACATCTCAGTGAAGCATCCAATTCATGAGTCTGTGTTTTGGACCTGCTCAATGTGTCTGCCCTTAACTTTTGCTCCAAGGGAATACACACTGCCTGAAGAATTAACTGATAATGGAGAGCCAGATTCCAGGCCTGAAGAACCAAATGGCAAAGAAGGTAAGATTTTGGGAGTCCCTGCTTATTGACATACCACATCATCATGGTGTTGTCCGTGTAAACTTCGAGAGAGCTTTGACCCAGCATGGGATGAAAAGCCTGAACGGACAGAATCTGAGCTCTCACCTCTGATGTTGATGTGGCCTGACCTCTGATGGGGGGGGGGGTCAAAGACCTTGGACTTTCAGATGACCGCAGGAAGACCCCACCTTAGATCTGAAGTGTCTATTAATAGATTTTTGAGAAGGAACCGGAGGCTGAAAGGGCAGGCCTGGGTTGAGGGAAACTTGCTGAATCCAGCACTTGAATTCCCAGTTTAGACATGGAAGTAGATGCACACTAAAATCCAGAGGGAGGCAATGCTGAAGTCAAACTGACTTGAGGTACCACTGAAGCTTCATCATGTGCAGTCTGGCAAGACAGAGAATTGGAATAGAAAACATCATGAATCCCAAGGCTCAAATAAACTCTCTGTCTAAAATAGCAGGAAGAGGAAGAAGAGAGTGAATGAAAGATTTCAAGGACAGAACTTTTGGAGGCGGAAGAGTGGCCAACACTGGTACTGTCTGAAGTGTGCAACCCAGATACACATGGCCCTAAGAGGGAGGTGGGACAGACTTTTGAAAGTTGATAATGAACTACAGACTTTGGAAGAGAAATATGGTGAATTTCAGATCCTGTAACAGGTGACTGGGAGAAGGCACCTGAAGCAACAGGTTCTCTAGATATGGAAAAAATCTGAATGCCTCAAAGCCTACAAAAGGCAATCACAGGAACAAGGCATTTTGTAAATACCCTTGGGGTAGTAGAAAGGGCAAAGCAGAGAACTGAAATGAGAAGAGGAAACAGACAGATGTAAAAACTTCCTGAAAGGAGGGTGTATAGGAATATGAAGGTAAACATCCTTCAAATCCAGGGACACAGGAAAAGCTTGGGGTAAATTAAGAGGGAACAGGGTTTAAAAAGTAAAAAAAAGAAAGCATTCTAAGAGGTAGGAACCTATGTGTTGAGCAAGGAGAGATTCAGAACAGGTCTCCAAGTGTCCTCCTTTTGAGGGACCAAGAACATCCTATAATAAAAACCCTTTCCTACAAGAGAAGGAAGGACAGGTTGAAATAGTTCTCTGAACCTTCGAAAAATGAGGAAGTTACTCTGGAGGAGGTTGGGCAATCCCTGAAAAAGAAGGAAGAGACTTTCACAGCATGAAGTAGCCCTGATGGATGATAGAACCCAATAATCCAAGCTGATGAGGTGCCAGTTTGTAAGACAAAGGGAGATCTGAAGGGATGAGGAACCTGGCCGAGGGGCAGGGAGGCAAGACGTCAAAAAGAAAAAGGCTTGGTTGAAAAAGGAGGCTTCTGAGCCACAGCAGGCTGAAAAAACTTAGCAGGAGGAGCTCAACTACTACCCTTCTTGACTTTGGTGGCCTGATGAGGCTGCCCACGAGCAAAAGCATACCTAGTAGGACAGTTCCTCTGGAACATAGGGATAGGGGATAAAAAATTGGTTTAAGATCCTGGAAGGCTTTATCTTTTTCCTGAAGAGACAAACATGTCAGCAGCAGCAGCGGTCCCAAAGATATTTCTGTTATCCAAAGGAGCATCAGCAACTTGGCCTTAATGTCTTCAGGTAAAGACTGCAAGTGAAGCAAAGAATAACGCCTCATAACAGACTGAAAGACAGCAGCTCTAGAAGACGCATCAGCAGCATCCTAGCTACACTTGATAGAGTGACAAGTCACCTGAGAAGTTGAACCTTAAATAGATAGGACAGAGGATTTTGCTTCAGAATCAGAGAGCTCAGAAATGATCTGTCAAGTCTTAGCAATCAAGGCCAAAGCATATATAGTCATCTGGGTCTGACAATTGATGGCCTGAAAAGCCAAAGTAGAAGCAACATAAACCTTCTTATCAATTCTCTCCATTGTCCTACTATTTTTATCTGAAAGCAAGAGATTGGAAGAGGGCAAACGTTTAAAAGGCTTGTAAGAGGAGACTGACATCACAGCAGGGACAGAAGGACATTTAAATAAAAATTGACAATCCTCAGGAACCTTAAAGAACCTGTCAGGTTTCTTAGGAGCAGAAGGTTGAGAATCAGCAGACTTAGAGGCAGCTATAAAGGTGTCTAACAAGGCAGCCAATACAGGAGATACTGCAGAAGGTTTAGAAGTTTCCACCTGAAACTGCTTATAATACCTTTTCTAGATATCACACATTTGAGAATACTCCCACGTTTTGCGTCTCCAAAAAACAACTCCTCAAAGAGGTGACTCAGGACTTAAAGACTCTTCCTCATGAGAACCATAAGCCAAAGGTGAAGGCATCTGGGAAGAGGACAAGGACTCATCATCAGAGTCTGAATTTTCATCTGAAGAACCGGGTTCCCTAGCTTGCTTGGGAGGAGTAGAAGTCCAGAAGGAGTAGAAGTCCAGAAACCCCTTGAGGAGGCTTCAGGGCCATTAAGGCATTGAACAGGCCCGGAGTAAACTTCTGCCATTCCCTATGATGATCCTCAGGATGTGTAAAAGTATGTTTAGGCTTCTACTTTTTCTTAGCAGGAACATCAGCCTCGAAAAACAATAGAGGTTCTCACCCTTGACGAAACTCACTAACTAGCTACAAACTCTTCCCTGACCAGAATCTGTGGAATCCCTCTAGGACCTTCAGAGATGATCAACTGTGGTTCCCCCTCAAAGTCTAGAGCAGATGCCTGCAAGCCTTCAGAGGACATGTGAAAAGAAAAATCTATGCCAGCCTCTGACGGGATCATGGCAGAGGAATCCAATGTAGACAGTGGACGGCCTACAAAGCTTTCAGCCACTTCAACAGGGAAGTCCTTTCGAGGCTGGACAGCCAAATAATCTGTCAAAGGTTTCTTGGCCTTCTTTTGCTTAACAGGACCTTAGGGTTAAGAGATTCCACCATGCTACCTTGGACTAACAGTTTAAGCTTCTGATTCTCAAGATAGTTGGCCAGGGAAGATAAGCGGCTTCCATGACTTTTGGGTGCAAATGCTGCAGGACATATGGTCATGGGAAGCACTCTTGGAAAAAAAAGACACTGTTTGTGATGACCTTCTTGGATGACATGAACTCTAGGTCTGATGGCTAGTTATTCAGCACAGCAAAAGTGCTTTCAGAATGACAAGTGATGATGGTGTTCGGACTGGCAGCAATGAAGTTCTGGGTAACTGCATCTATATATCAACTTTATGCCCTACGTACTGTATGGTGAGCATGCATGTGACATACAGTGCATGTACGGTCCAAAGGCTTTGGTATGCTGGCCAGATGTTGGGCTATCCTTGGAAGGAGATCCCTGCTGTGAAGAATACTGCAACAGTGATATAGAAGGACATCAGATGACCAACTGGTATATTCGCACAGTTTCTTAACACAGAGAACAGGAAAATATTCCTCTTCATTTACCGATAATACCTGTCAACAGCTATTTTGCCTGACCGAAGAGAAATGGCTCCTGTGAGGCCGATAGTCCTGAAAAGGTAGCTGTGTCAAAAGAATTACCCTAATTTCCATAATTTTTATTATTTTATTTATTTCAATTCGTTAAGCAGGTACATGGGCAGGTTCACAGGCTCTTTTCAGTTCTGGCCCAAGTTCTTCAATGCAGTGAGAGAGAAAGCTACTGACCTAGCCGTCTAACATGTCATTTTGCTTCAAAATAGGCATCAAACAATGAGTATCTGGTATTTATTAAAGTACAAAAGGAGAACAACATAAAAAAAGAAAAGTACATTCACAATAAATTCACTTTCAGTGCAACTAAACAGCATATGCTTTGTTACAGTTAAGAGACAGTGTATATACACATTCACATTTGAATTTATTGTATGTTTTATATCAAATTAGAATTAGTAACATGTAATTTCAAATCAGAAGCCCCATACAACTTAATAGGTACTGACCAAGGGCACTCATACTGGATTGCTGTGCTGCTGCCCTCCCAAAACTAAAAATAAAATTTATTTTACTTTTTTCTCTTAAAAACAGTTTATCTTCCCAATTTCATGACTCAGAAATAGAGTTCTTAATTTCTGTTAAAAAGAAAAAAAGTCAACTGATTTGGCTGGACTATTCCGAAAACAGGTTAGCATTCATGTCTTATTACAGGTCCTCCTGATGTTTTGAGGGCATACAAACAACATTCCAATAGAGATTAATTTGGCCTGCTAAATGAAGCAGTGAGCAGCCTTTTCCCACTGGTTCAAGATACATCAGATGACTGGTGCTTGAAGCAGCTTGCAACAAAACTTGGGAGAATGTTGAGTGATTTGCAGATAGGACAGCAAGTGCAGGAGAAAACTTTTTTTTTTTTTAATTTTATGAAATCCTTTTTGTTTAATTTAATTCTGCAATTTCCAGTGCCAGGCAGCTTGAAAGATGGTAAACATTTAAAGTGTGTCAGTGTGTGTGTGTGTGTGTGTGTGTGTGTGTGTGTGTGTGTGTGTGTGTGTGTGTGTGTTTTGCGTTAGATCTGGCTTGTCAGGGACCATGTTACTGTTTTTTTTCACATAATACACAGTATCACCAATTTTATCCGCATATACACAAAACATTGGGAGGCATGTACATAGTTCTTCTAGACAGCAAAAAAAAGTCCCCCCCAACTGTATAAGGGTATCATGACACAAGCTAAGTAGGGGGCACAACCTCAACCTCTACTTGGGCTCCATGTAGTCTAAAATCAACCCTGCTCATAGGCGTGCACAGAAGGTCACTATAGCTTATTTAGGGGCAGTGTAGTGACTAGCAGCAACAAATTAGAATACATTACTGTGATCATATTTTTTTTCTTCACTTTTCTCACAGTTTACCATCAGACATGTAAACAGGTGGTTAGATTTTAGGGGTATGGAGGATTACTTTGGAAGTGTGTCTGACAGTAATAGCCTGAAATATATTACTGGGACCATTTGTCCTTTCATTGTCATCTCAATTTAACACCACAGGGTATATTTTTATTTATCTAGGGAGGGGGAAGAAAGGAAGGCACTATTCACAGTTATGATTCATGTATCCTTACAAGTATTTGTCTTCTCAGTTTACTGAGAAAGAATAGTTGTGCAAAGTCTTACCATATCCATGAATTAAGCTACTGCAAGGTACGTGCAATGTTGCACCTAGTTCAGCCAAGTGTTGGCCATAAGAGTGAAGTCTGCATGTACCATCCTCAGAACTGAATGCCCCAGTCAGAACATCAGCTGTAGGATAAGAGGTAAGGAAAATTCTCAGGAAAAAATCAAGGAAGAGCATGAACCAAGGGGGAAGGAGGGAGGGATGGAATACTGCAACATGGAAGAGAAGGACATCTATGGTTATGGTAAGATTTTACACAACTATTCTATGCCCTTCTATTCCAGTGTTCTGGTATTCATAACATGAGGGAGAATACCAAAGCTCATGAGTGAAAATGGGAGGTAGGAGCACAGGAAGGCTCCACAAAGGTATGCAGAATTGCTCTAGCAAATCCTTCTCTAGATCTGGAAATGGAATTTAGTTTGTAGTGTTTTGTGAAGGTACGGACGGAGGACCAAGTAGCTGCCTCTAGGATGGAAGTAGTATCCAATCCTTTAAAGAAAGCTCCAGATGAAGCCACAGCTCTAATTGAATGTGCTTTAAAAGAGGAAGACAAGAGTTTTCCCCCAAGAGACATAAAAGGTAATAGACTCAGGGATCCAAGTAGAAACAATCTGTTTAGAAACAGTTTTTTCCAGCACCCTGGGGTGAAAAGAAATGAACAACTGCTCAGGTTTCCTAATGGATTTGGTTTTGTCCAGGTAAAAATCTGAGTTGTCTGTGTACATCTAAGGTGTGCAGCACCCTCTCACTGGAGTTTTGAGGTGATGGAAAAAAAGTGGGTAAATTAATAAACTGATTAGGGAACAAGTCATTAACCAGTTTAGGCATGAAGGAAGGGTTGCTACAAAGGGATACCCTATCCTTGTGAAAAATCAGAAAAAGTCGAGAGGCAACTAAAACTTGGACAAGGTCAGGTTCAGTGTTTATAAATGTGAGTGAATGAGAGATCCCTTGTCTTGTGTGAGTTGATCTACCCTGTGAGGTGACTTGTGAGGATTGCTGAAGAAGAGGGAACCAATGCTGTCTTGGCCAAAAGGGGGTCACCAACAAGATTTTTGGTTTGTCCTTCAGAATCTTCAAGAAGGCCTTCTGAATTAGAGGGAATGGGGGATGCCTAAAGAAGCATCCCCTTCTATGAGAATGACAGGGCGTCCACCTTCCAGACCCGAGGGTGAGGGACTCTGGCACAGGACTTTGGAAGTTTTCTGTTCATGAGGAGGCAAAGCAGTCTATTTGAGGCATACACCATTGGTGGAGAATGTCCAGAAACACATCCCTGTGGATCATCCATTCATAGGCCTGTGTCATGGATATGCTCAGTGTCTGAGCTGATGGAATGTAAACAGCTGTCAAAGTTACCTTTGCTTGCAGGGCAGTCTTCCCAGGCTTTGATTGCTAACCTGCAAAGTAGCTAAGATTTTGTTCCCTCTTGCTTGTTCACATACCAGATAACAGTGGTGGTGGTGTCTCTGACCAGTTTCAAAGGACCTGGAAGAAGAGATGATCTGAAGGCCTGAAGGGTCAGGATCAGAGCCCTCATCTCTTTGATGTTGATGTGTTGCTTCCTTATGGAGGCAGACCAAAGGCCTTGTATTTTTAGGTTTCCTAGAGTTACCCCCCACTCCAGATCTGAAGCATCTGTGAACAATTCTTGAACTGGAAGTACTGGCTACAATCCCATTTGCTGAATCCACCAAAGCAATTCTTTCTTCAGGCATGGAAGAAGAGGAAGAACAAATTCTAGAGGATGAGTGAGCATGCTGTGACCAGAGAGTTTTCAAATACCAATGGAATTTCCTCATATGAAGCCTGGCTAGGGGTAGCATTGTTATAACCGAAACCATGAACCCAAACATCCTGAGGTATTCCCTGGCAGTCAAAGAGGGCACTGGATCAACTACAGGAAGTAAATTTGTAGAGATTGCATCTTTCCTGGAGGTAGAAAGGCCATCATAAGCTCTGTCCTTATTCTCCAACATAAGAAAACCTGGTCCTGAGAGGGAGTCAGGGAAGACTTGCTGTAGTCGAGGGTGAACCCTACGCTGAGGAGAATGGAGAATGGTGGTTTGAAGGTTCTGTTGCAAGGAGACTGGGTGTTCTGTTTGAATTAGCAGGTCGTCCAGGTAAGGAAAAATGAAAATACCCTGGAGCTTGCAAAAGGCAATGCTAGGAGCCAAGCACTTTGTGAATACCCTTGGAGCCATAGAGAGTTCAAAGGGCAAAGCATAGAACTGAAAATGAGAGGAAGCATCGGAAAACCTAAGAATTTCCTGTAGAGAGAGTGGACTGAAATGTGGAGGTAAGCATCCTTTATGTTTAAGACCAGTTAAGTTTGAGGTAGCAGTAGTGGGAACAGTTTGCAGGGTGAGCATCCTGAAGGAGGGTAAATGAAAACATAGACAGAGTTGGGACAAGTCTAAAATTGGTCTCCAAGGGCCATATTTCCTGGGAACTAGAAACATTATGGAATAGAACTTTTTTCCTCTTTCTAAAGCAGGAACCTCCTGAATGGTTCCTTGTACTTTCAAGTCTTGAATGACTTGAGGGAAAGGTAGATCTGATCCTTTGGTGGTTGTGGTATTTCTGTGAAAGGTGGAATGGTTATCCAAGTCATGTAATAATCCTTTTGAACGACATGCAGGACCCAACTGTCTGCATTAATGTTTGTCCAGTTTGAGCGGAAATGAGAAAGGTGCTGGGAAGGGGGAATTTCTGATAGTGTTGTCAGGTAGTCACATATTACCTGGCTTGTCTGGAAAGGGGGTCTTCGGAGCAGAGGAAGACTGGGGCCTAGAAGGTGTCTGCCTGCATGTACTCTTCTTGTGTTTTTGGGAAGAAGTACAAGTTTTTCTTCTTGCAAAATTTGCTCTAGAGGGATAGTTCCTATGAAACGTAGGAACAGGAGAGACAAAGATATGTTTAAGCTCCTGAAGCTTTTCCTTTGTTCTTGAAGGGTTTTGAAAAGGGCTGCGTCATTAGAACCAAACAAGGCAGCATTGTCCAAAGGTGCATCCATGATCTTTGCTTTGAACTCCTCAGGCAAAGACTGTAATCTCCACCAGGAAAATCTCCTGAGTAGAGAAACAGATGCAGCCGATCTTGCAGACACCTCTGTTGCATCATAGCTGCATTTAATGGAATGTCTAGTTACCTAGGAATAAATTGCCAAAAGAGAAGAGAGTTGGGTTTTTGCTGCAGAGTATGGGAGACCTCTCAGCAATTTGGATGCTTGTGAATGGACAGCCGAAACAAACTTGGACATGTGTGCCAGACAGTTAAGGCTCTAAAGGCCAGAGTGGAAGAAGTACATACCTTTTTCCCAATTCTCTCCATCATCTTGCTGCCTTTATCAGAGGGAAGAAGATTGGTGGAGGGCAGTAATTAAGAAGTTTTATCAGCAGACAAGGAGATCACAGCTGGGTCTGCAAGACGGCATTTATACAAGTAGCTGCTGTCCTCAGGAACCTTATAGAACCTGTCTGGCCTCTTGGGTGCAGGTGGTTGAGAATCAAGATGTTTAGATGCAGCAAGGAAAGCATCTTGAAAGGCTGGCAAGCCAAGAGGGGTGGCTGAAGGAGCAGGACAGTCAATTTCCAAGAGGTCATAATACCTCTTCTGTACCTCTAAGATTTGACAGCTTTCCCATTTGAAAAACTCTTTCATTTTGGAGATAGTTTCTCCAAATGAAATATCCTCTGCTGGGGAGTCCACACCACTGGAATCCACATCAGGGGAAGCATATTCCAAGGGATAGCCTGAGTGGAATACGCCAGGGATTCATATGAAGAGGATTCATCTTCCTCAGATGCCTGTAACTCAGCAGATGGAGGGGGGGAGGTACGGGTTGCAGGTGTAGGAAGTGGCAAAGAAGAAGACCAAAGTGCCAGGAAGGCATTCAAAATGCCTTGAGAGAAGGTTTGGCAGTCAGAGCAAGGCTCCTGACTGGAGGAAACATGTTTTTGTTTTGTCTTAAAAGAAAGTCCTCCTACCCTAGACTGGGAAGTAGGGGCCAATATAGGCCTGGGTTCCGGATCAGACGTCGGCACAACCTCAATGGAAGGTGCAGGAGTACCGCATGGAACGATGGAAGGAGCAAGTTGTGGTTCCCCCATACCGTCCAAACCACAAGTTTGCAAGACCTCTGCGGACATGCTATGAGAACCCTCCCTAGTGACTTCTAGAATAGTACCCGCAGAAGGAGGAGGACCCAAACTGTATGAGCCTCCATGCCTTCACTGGCCTCCAGAGGGACATCCAGGACCAGAGGTGCACCTGAAGATTCAGGCTTTACCTTCTTAAGCTATTTCTTCAGAGCCTCACCCAATGAGCCAGCAGTACCTCCCATACCTAATGCTAACCTGTTAAGTCTCTGGTTTTCTAAGTAAATGTTAAGGGCAGACAAGCAACTGCGGAGAGTTTTAGGGATGAATGCCTGACAGACGGACACAGGCCTTGTAGTTGTGATCAGACCCCAGACAAAGAAAAGACACTGATTGTGGTTGTCTGATTGTGGTTGTCTGTGTGGAATCTGTCTTCCACAATGGCACTTGCCCTTCTTGGATGAAATTAACCTCTAAAAAGCATGCAGTAGCAAAAGCGTAACAGATTTTCCCGACCGGCGCACTTACCCGAATAGAATAATAACTTTCATCGATCAGACGGACGGCTTGAGGCTGTTGTTCAGATTGGCGGCAGAGAAGTTATGAGGATGATATGTGCAGATGTCACTTATATAGCCGACACTCGGCTGCACTATGTGTAACATTGTACATACACTGCAGTAGCTTAACTCTTTGGTAATTGGCAAGACGTCTGGGTTGCCTAGGCAGAATCTACCTCATGTTATGAATACTGCAACATTGGAAAAGAAGGATATTTACTATTCTATCAGCTCTGAAAATTGATCTTTGACCACAACTTATTTTTTCCTGGAAAGAAAAAATAAGACTGAATTTGTTACTTACTGATTTTGCTCGGACCATCATTGAATAAAAATGTTGGAGAAAAGCTCTAAAATGGACCTCAGAGCTTCTAGAATCCCATTACTTAATTTAGTTACTTCACCCACAGTTATTACAGTACAGTGATGGTCTGTTAGGGTGTGCTGAACAGATGGAGGAAAAAGCTGAAGAGTATGACCAAGTGTGATAAAACACAAAAAGAATACTCTGAATTATGTGGGGAGGCCAAGATTGGGGGGGGCACTGGATAGGGCTCCATTTCATGCAAGGCTAGCCATGTTGATCACAATCCGAAATCTGAGGTCTATATAGTCAGTATTGTGGCTAGCATGAATGGGTATTGCTGTAGAGTGTGGAAGAAAGTGACTGACCCCAGCTGTTGCTTGATCACAGATAAACAGTAATTGACCTGCCATAACACAGCCCCATCCCACTCCAGTTAGTCCTACCTATTCAGTTGCTTCCTGCAGCCCCACCACCTTGTTTTGAACTTGCCATTTTCCCTGAAACACCTACATCTGAGGATTTGGCTCTTGAGGTGAAGCTCATGATGAGCAGTCTTTCTGCTTAGTGCCAGCTACACTAGAACAAACACATCTGTGGTGACTAATGCCCAAGTTATCTGTAGCTGAAATTACTTTCACACTAAAGATTGATGGAACACACCCATGACAGCAGATGTACACAAACAGCTCAAGAAATTCATAATGGAAAGGAAAAAGGGTAGAAATATTGAAAAAGCCAAATGAAAAAAATCTAAAACTGCCCAGCCAAATGGCATACAGGGATGAAGCCTTGAGTATGGTCTTGGTGATCCATTTTAAATGAAAAGCACAAGTTCTTGAGGGGTTGGGGAAGGGTGACTGGGCTTGAGTGGCCAACTGCCCATCCTAGAGGGGAGGTAGGCTGCTTGGCCCAGTTGGGAGGATGGCCTAATGGTTAAGGTGTTTGCCTTACAAACACAAGGTACAGGGTTTGAATCTCACAGGTGAATCTATGAAAAAGAACCTGGGCAAGAATACTTTGCTAATGGCACATGCACACCACTGAGCTAAGGGAGGTAGGTATGAATGATGGGAAAGTGCATGCCTCTCCCCTATCCAGGCAGCTACTGCAAGTTATATTAAACAGTTGGCCATGCAAGTGAATTTTCTACTGACCCTTATCGGTATGACCCGGATACAAAGCAATACAACAGTGAAAATGAACAACACAAACAAGAAAGTTATATAATGCAAAACAGAAAAGACACGGATACTATAATGTAATATCAGTAATGCAAGTACAACTACATAAAAACAATAAAACACACTTTTGATAAAACTGTTAAGAATAAACACAAAAATACAGTTTAATATATGCTTTATATACCAGTCAGTGATAAGGTGCCTTTCAGTAAAATGAAAATAATAAAAACTTATAGCACAGTACAATGTCATATGGAGATGTAAACATTTTGGTCAACACTGTAGAATCAATTACACTTGGCTACTTTATGTAGGAATAGATTCAATGTTCTTTTTTTTGTTTGTTTTTTCTAAGTTTTGATCGCTTTTTACATCATTAGGCAAATGGTTCCAAAGAGCAGGTCCAAATATAGAAAAAAAAATCTTTTGTCATAACATCCCTGTACTCCTCCCTTATCAGACTCATTAGAATACAATGACCCCTTTGGCATGTACCTTGACAAGCACATGCAGCAGCTGGAGAGACCACAGAGGTTCCTGACCAGAAAAATCCAGGGTCTCAAATACCTGTCCTATACTGATAGGCTAAAAGCCCTGTCCCTCTACTCAGTCTCGTACAGAGTGCTCAGAGGTGACCTATGTCTGGCATACAAGACCATCTCAGACCCAGCCTTGATGGAGTTGCTGCATACCCATAAATCAAACTCCACTCACGCAACCCACATGCTAGGCCTCAACCTGGTCTGTGACATTAATAAAACTTGTTGGTGGGACAGATTTCTATCCCAAAGACTCCCCCCATCTATGGCAAGCATAGTACCTCTCTAACCCTCTAAGAGGAATTTGGATGACTGGATGGAAACAGAAACTACACCCCTGGGATACCACCTGTATCCCTGCTGGACAGAGGAAACAGGTGCTGACTTTGTGGGAACATGGACACAATTCTTGACTAGGCTTATAGGGGCCGCTGGGCCAACAGCCTAGTATCATCCTATGAACATATAACAGCATTTTTGAATTTTGATTGGGCTAGTAAGTTAATGTAATTTTGGCTGCTTCTAAGTGAGTAGGTTTGTTCTTTGGGGAAAATTTTGTTTTAACAGTGGACAGTAACAGAGTTGTGGTATTTTGAATACCGTGGTATCTAGCTGCAGAGTAACCCTGTTTATAACAGGAAGCCAATAGAAACTCTGTTACAAGTCAAGTCACAATAATGTCTCAACAAGTTTGCATATTTGAGTTTCTGCATCTTGTAGCTTTTGGGTACTGTGGGCTGAATGGAGGACGAGTACATTGTAAGGTACATTCCAACTACGAATTAGAACATTTTTGGCTGCTGACTGTAAAAGCATGTGTACAGTCAGGAAGTGGGATACAAGTTGAACACAGCTTGAGATGGGGAAAGGCTTACTGTACGAGTTGAGAAGTTAAGGAAATAATGAAGTATTAGCCGAAGGTACTTTTGTTCTGTGGCATTATGAATGTTATTTCCTCTTGAGTCTTTAAGAAATACTTGGGGATAAGAAAGAGATTTTTTGTTTCGGGGGGGGGGGGGTTGATGAAAATATAACGTACCATTAAACCATGGTTACAAGAAACCCTGATAGGACTCTGGCTACTGGCTAGGCACCACCACGAGAATCTTTTCCACTTGCCAGTAGAAGATTTTCTAGTAATGGGCTTTCTTGCTTCATTTACTACCTGCTATACATCCTCAGGAAAGTGGCTGTACATCCTCAGGAAAGTGGTGCCTAAAAGTATAAACAGAGAATCAGCAAGGCAATTAGTTGAGGTTGTTTGATAGTGGAGTGTATCAAGCTCCCCTTTCCATGTGTGAGTATGTTTAGTCTGTGTGGAAGCTTGCCTTAATTGCCCTTGACCAATATCATAAGAAAGGAGAACCAATGCTGCCTGATCTAAAAGGGAGTCACCAGGATTACTTTTAGAGAGTCCACCTGAATCTTCAGAATTACCCTGGAAATCAGTGGAAATGTGTCAAACAACATCCTTGATCATGGGAATGAGAATGCATCCGTTTTCTAGGCCTCCTTCCAAGGAATCCTGGTGGAGAATTTATAAGTCTGTTTTGAAGGGAGGTGAACAGATCTGTTTTAGATGTTCCCCATAACTGGATAATTTCTTGGAAGAACCCTTCAGTTTACATTCATGAGGGTCTGTCCTGGTCTTGCTCAGGTTGTCTGCCACTACATTTTGCTGTGACAGAATTTAAGATGACTGGAGAGTTAAATCACGCTAAAGAGCTGCATCACAAGCAATTACAGCCAGCTTGCACACAGCGTAAGACCTGATACTCCTCTGTTTATGCACCACCTCCCTGTGGTGTTGCATGTAATAATCTGTAGAGGTCTTGGGAATCCCAGACAATTAAGAGATTTTATGGCATGGATCACAGCTAACATATCTTTGACATTTTTGTACTTTGGTCTGTCTTATGAGTTCCTCAAAACTTTTTTGCAAGCATATTCATTCCATCCTTGGCTGATCACTTCACTGTTTACTGATAAATTATATTCATTATATTTTTCCTTTCAGTCTTCAACTGAAACTAAATATTATCTTATTATTACTTTTAATCTTTAAGACTAAGTTAAATTCATAGTTAGAGCTAGAAGATTTGATAAGAAAATGAAGTTGCTTCTGAACTTCATTTAATTCAGACTTGTCTTTATTACTGGGTTTAACTTTTAAAAACAAAATAGTACCTCTTTTTTTCTGCTATACATATTAGCAATTTTGTGATTTCATGAAAGTTTTCTTAACATATTTATTAAATCATCACATTTGAACCTGTAATACGGATTTACATACATTAATAGACTAGAAAACAAACCATAAAAACAATTTCTGTTGTTATTGTCATATAGTATACAATCTTAGGCTAGCTGCCTCTGTGGGTCATTTTAAGCCTAGCCAATTCCCTTTAAAAAAGTGAGAATCAAACCCTATACTTTCTGTTTATGAGGTAACACCTTAACCATTAAAACAGCCCCGAGCCCTTCTCTTTTAATAATTTTCATTCCCTCTATTACATAAGTTGTTCAAATTCCTGCCTTCCTTTAAACCTCACTCCTCCTCCTCATCCTCCTGAACGTTCTGCTCGTATTGTTCCCACAAATTCCATTTGCTTCTACAAAATTTACTCTTTCCCTTTTCTAAAGATCCCACCTCCAGCTTTTTAAATCTCCTTTACAGTATCCAGAGCTTCAGAAAAAGATTCTGATTTCCATTTTCTTATAATTGTTTTTTTGGCAGTCAATAACATTAAGTTATTAAGGTCCTACGATGTATAGGCAATTCATATCCTACATCCTAGCTCAAGAGAAACATTTCCTTAGTTACAACCATTTGCTCCCCCAACATTTCTGTCAAACTAATCTGCAGAGAGTTTTATCCACTTGAGGAAAAATCCTCAAGTTTACTTGGGTGCACGAATTCCTATGCAGACACTTCCACACAAAAATCCCACACCTTACGGACTTTACTGCAGACTTGAGAGCCTTGAAAATTCTTCCCAATGTTCATGTGTAAGTTGTCTTTATATTCTCTTTCCTAAATATTTTTTAACTTCATCTGATCAATACGTACAGTTGACCTGGAATATTTTATACATGTGCTAACTATTCCTTAACAGCAGCTTCTTTTCTATACACTCTACTACAAATTCTACTAGAGCTGGTCTTTCACTTAACACTCAGCTATTCCTTTCTCTTTATTTGTACTCTGTTATTAATTCCCAATGAGAAAGAAAGGCAGTCTCTAACCTGCCATGAAAATCTTTGCTTAGCCTCATCCCACTATATTACTTTTCCTTCCCAAGTTATTTGCTCCCAATATCTTGGTTCTTTTGCCAAATTTCTTCTTGTAAATTCCATCTTGCTTATTTTCTATACCCCTACTTGCAGACATGCAGATTGGTAAAATCTCATTTCTCCATTTCCACGCTGGTTTAATTTTTAGAATATTTTCTGTACTTTATGAATATACTATTCTGTACAGTTGTATGGTTGCAGTTATTTCTTCCTACAGTTGATAAAAATATGCCCGACTTGCATACAAGTCATACAATAGGAATAAAAACAGTTTCATTGCTTATAAACTTAAGAGATTATAATTTATCCAAAACTGTATTATCTTTTGTTTAGTTTCTTCCCACATATAATTAACCACCAAAACAGTTCTAATTCATACACCTAAATGTTTAATTTTATCACAAGTCTCAAAATTATGGGTAATGCTAAACCAGTCCATACATGGGCACACAGTTTACCACAACAGACTTTCTTTCAGCTTCATTTATTTTAGATCCTAAAAAGACTTGAAACTGTCTCAAACATTCCACAACAATGAAATGAATTTTTCTAGATTTATCAAGTACAAAATAACAATTTCAAATAAATCTGACTTTGCTTGATTACCAAAACCATTATATCCTTGAATTTGTGAAATTCTGTACTTTGCCAATGGCTCTGAACAGAAAGCAAATATCACTAGAGGGAAATAATATTAACAGCTTGTCAGACAGGAACTCTCACACCTTAATTCTTCTCTGTGATCCTTCATATGTCCTCCTAGTTATTCTATTAGTAAATACAAATGCTACCATTGCCCCACTCGTAAAAGCCCTGCTGACTCTACTGAATGCTTTGTCTGCATCAAGAAAGGGCAACAGTAGCATTATTCTCTTAAACTCTGCTTCCCTCTGGATCATCATTACTCTATTTTAAACATGAAACATCTTTATTAAATTATCATGCATGACATAAGCAATTTACATTTATATAAATGGAAGTAAGCCATACTGACACAATCTCCGTTATAAACATTATACATTACAGACCATGACAACACAACTATAGTTGCAAATATTATGCATCACTTACAATACAGCCAGTCATTCTCAATTAACTATTATATAGCTCATTCACTTCCAAACTTGTTTTCAACCTTGTTCCTCCTCTGCATGCATTAATCCCTCAGTTTCCATTTTTTCCTATGTAATTTGCTCCTACCTTTTTACTGGCATCTTCCCATTCTATTACCTTTCCCTCTCTATTATTTGTTCCCAATACCATGTTTCCTTTGCCAGTTTTCTCCAATAAATTCGAAACCCTCTTGCCTACGGTCTGTATCCCTAGTTGCAGTCATTCCTATCAGTAGAATCTCCCCTCTCCATTCCAGTGTTGGCTTAGTTCTTAGAATACTTTCTGCTACCTTATGAATATAATATTCTGCATAATTATTATTATCCTAAAAGTTCTGCATCTAAACTCTCAGTCTAAACTTGTTCCTTGATTTCCCCCATTTCATCACTATCTCTTTCCATTTTAAATTATAGTTTTCTGCTTGTGCAATGTATTTGTTGCTCTGAAATTCCCCTTCAAATCTGGTAACCCTAATCTGCCCTGTTCTATTGGAAGAATAAGCATATCCACTTGACTCTTACCATTTTACCCTCCTGGATAAAATCATTCAGCTCTTTATTAATTCTTATCCACAACTTCTCCTCTGGTTGATAAAAATATGGGCTCCCTAACCTGGGGACAGCCCTTTCTACTTTCTGTTGCCTGAGTCGTTGTGCTAAATGTTTTTGTGCTCTAGATTTATTATCAAAACATAGTGGCTTAACAGCAATCTTTCAAAACTCATGCATATTATCAAGGTAATCCCTTATTTTCTATTTAGCATTCTACAGTTGCTCCTCTTGTTCTGCGAGAGTCCCCCTATTTTACAATACTTTGTCAGTCACTCTAAATAAGTCTTGTTATTTCTTAACCATATCTCCCTTTATTTCCTTTCTAGTCTATTTTTTAAACTCCATTTTAATTTTATCCCACTCCCCAGCTATATTTTTAGAAGAAATTTCTATCTTCTCTAATAGAACGAAAGAACAGCAGAACGGCAATGCTTTCCTTCTCACATATTTTATTGCGTAAGTGCTTTCGTTTAGACCAATATCCAAACTTCTTCAGACATTGCTTTACTGAATGCAAAGGTTTTTATACACACTCAATTAGCTAATTAATTAATAAAAAATGTCATCAGCTCAAGCAACTCATAAAAGTATTAAAGCTATACACTCTAATATTATCTTTAAAAATAATACATTCAAATTCAATATATCCGAATAGTAAATTATTCAATACTAAGAAAAAAAAAAACTAAAACTACAAAGAACCTACCAAAGGAACAACACACCATTGTAACCATATTTTATACTTTTTTTGTTGGAATATAAATACATGCCAGTGTAATCCTCCTCCCTTGCCAATAGCCACTTAGTACTACAAATCTACCATTGCTGTCTTTTTTTATCATCTTTTATTACTACTGGAGCTCCTCTTGCAATTAACAGAAGTACTCCTCTATTCCTTTACCCCAGGTATTCCACTGAATAACCATCCTGAAAACCTTTCTTTATCAAATTCACATGTTTGGTTCTTTCCAAGTGTCTCTCCTGTAGCATAGCTGTTTGCACTCTACATTTTTTAATATAGAGTTCATTACTCTTTCTTTTTTTGTATTTATTTGTGACACCATTAATGTTTAAAGACATTATAGAAAGTATCATTCTTGAGAGATTATTATTCCCACCCTTTATGTACAACAGCTTTTTTGTTAAAAGTTTAGTTTCAGCTTTTGCATTACATGCATGTACTGTTTGGCAGGTTAATCTTGTCATCTTCATTTGAGCCTGTCACATCTTACAGAATTTTTTGTTTTATTAATGCACTTGCACACACACACACACACACACACACACACACACACACACACACACACACACACAAAATATCCCCTAAAATCTATTAACTTAATAATAACACACAAAACTATGTACATCCTCAAATATTGAGGTTTTTACCCTACTAACAGGAACAAATGTTCCAAATGGACAGCCACACACAAAGATTTGGTTAACCTAAAAGAAAGGTAATCCATTCTAAGTTGCATGGTAAAGCTTGTGGTTCTATTAAGTGCTGTTTGGCTTTGTCTCATCTTTATAGTTCTCTCAGATAGAAAAACAAATGCTTTCAGAAAACATTTCTCCAAGCCATTTCTCTTTATCAGACCTGTTTGCTAGAGACACGAGAACCAGACACAAAATAGTTTGCTAGAAAAAAAATCATTATATTCTTTTTTCATTTACTTGTTTATCTTAAAGCTTGTTACTAGATTAAGCTAATGGCTTTAACACATAGTCATTCCCCTACGGAAGAATGAGAAAAAGCACACTTTTTTTCTTTTGTCATGCTCTTTTAACCAGATCTTTTCTGCTCACATTTCTTAAAACAGAAAAAGGAAAAAGAAACAAAAAGAAATAAAAACAGGAGCACCTTTTTATGTTAGTGTCCCCGTTACATTTAAAATAGCTGAAACATACTTTATATCATGCAAAGAAAACCATGCACTATTTCAATAGTACTATTAAATCATTTTACTTGCAATTAACTTTCTCATTCCTCTTCCCCCTCCTGAGTATTTTTCCGAACATTAATGACACGAAGTAGGGCATACAAGTTTAACAAAGTTCCAAAAAGTCCAATATTTCAAGTGTTCTTGTTCTTTCATGTTTCACAAACATAATTACTGCTTTGTAATCCCACATTTGTCAGTTTCCAAGTTACTGATGATTTTATTCACCAAACATTAATGACATGAAGTAGGGCACATGCTTTAGAGTCCCCTATAAGTTTAACAAAGTCCAATAAACTCCAATATTTCCAGATTTTCTTGTTCTATTCCTCTTCCTCTCTTTCTCCCAAACCCTGTCTCTGCTTCACTTCCAACGTACTCATGATTCTTCTAGTCAACTCTTGTGCTTTTTTCCCCTCTCTCAAGTGTTTTCGATTGAAACACTGGAAAAGATTTCACTAGCACCATCTCTCTGTGGTCTTTATTACCAGAAGAAGAAGCAGCAGAATCTCCTTCTATGTCACAGTTCACTTTTTCTTGGATAAAATTTGTATTTCTTCCTTAGCATGTACTTCATCAAAAAATGATTTTGTTCCTCAAGGGAAAAGTAGTTTTGAAGATAGCTGGGTACACCAGTTTGAATCTCACACCTGCTTCTCAACATTCCCTGAATAATGGAATAAGTTTACTCCTCTTCTGCCTGGTGCACAATGAGTAGTCATTTGCCAGAAACACTTTGCTATCTCCTAATATGAATATCCGTTTAAAGCGTCTTCCATTTTTCTCCCTCCTTTTATTGTTAGAGTTTAAAATAAATGAAACACTGTTGGGAGTATATAGTCAGAGCTGTGTGCAGTTGCCTTATACTTTCCTCTAGGTTACTGGATGTCATGTCTGGAGAGCTTGGACTGCTTTTTGCTGAACAGCTACTGTACTTTTCCCAGTCAGTGTTTTTTTTTTTTTTGGTTGCCTTTTGTATTTGATTTTCCTGCAGGTCCACTGTATTTATTTTGTCCTGGCATCCAGGCAATGCACTTACTAGCTAGTTACTGAAATTTACCCAGAAGGTTAGGTTCACTGGCTTTCTCTGTTAAGTTTCTGTTTTCACACTGGGAGAAAGAGAGATTTAAGCTGTTACTCAATGTGCAGACATACTGGAAGTCCAGATCATCATTATTCTAATAATGTCCTCAAATGTTTAACTCCCTTCCACAAAACCACATTTTTTTTATTAAATAAGAAACATCTTTATTAAATTATCACTTATGATATAAGCAATCATACATTTACATAAATCCAAACAAACCATACTGACGTAATTTTAGCTGCAAACATTATACATCACATATTCTATCCAGTCACTATCAGTCAAACATTACACATGTTCACTACTTCTAGTACAGTAGTTTAAAACTTTGATTTCCATTTCCTAGTAATTGTGTTTTTGGCAGCCACCGTAATTAGACTCAGCAAGGCCTTACCATGTCTAGGCAATTCCGATCCTGTATCATAGCCGAAAAACTTTTTTCCTTAGTCATACCAATTTGCTCACCCATTACTTCATACCAATTTGCTCACTCATTACTTCTGATAGAGTAGTCTGCAGGGAATTTTTAAAGTCTGTCGAGTTATTACACTCTCAGAAAATATGATCCCAATTACCTCTTTATTCCCAAACACACAGCCAGCATTTGCCATCTACCTAAAGAAAAACTCTTTGGAGTCTACTTGGGGTATAAAAATATCAATGTAAACACTTCCAAGCAAGGATCCTAAATCTTCTAGATTTTGTTGCATATTTGGTAAACCTACATATGCCCTCCCCCCATTGTTTCTTTCTGAATTGCTTACCCATTCTCTCTTCCCAATCCTTTCTAACCTCCTTGGATTGATTCTTACAGTTATCATGCAATCTTTTAAATGTTCTACTAATTATTCTTTTTAATAGCAGCTTCTATTCTAGATTCTACTAAAAACTCTACCAGTGCTGGTCTTTCACTTAGGAACCCCCAATTTCTTTCTCTTTGCCTACACTCTGCTATCAATCCTTGATTGGAAAAGCAATCCCTAGCCTGCAGTCCAAATACATTTTTGGCCTCCTCTCATTCCATTACCTTTCCCTCTATAATTATTTGCTCCCAATGCCTTGGTTCTTTTGCTAGTTTTCTCCAATAAATTCCAGCCCTTTCTTGCCTACTGTTTGTAGCCCTAATTGCAGTGATCTCTATTGGCAGAATCTCCTTCCTCCATTCTCGTGTTGGCTTAGTTCTTAGAATACTTTGTTACTTGATGAATATAATATTCTGTATGCAACTGTTAGTCTCCTTAATGATCTGCATCCAAAGTCCCAGTCTCTCCTTGTTTCTTGAGTTTCAACCTTTCCATCATCCTTTTCCATTTTAAATTACAGGTTTCTGCTTGTGCTATGTATAGGAACCTTAACTGTGTAGCTCTGAAATATACATTCAAATCTGGTAATCTCAAATTGCCTTGTTCTATTGGAAGAACCAGGTTATCCCCACTTGACTGTCTGCTTTCCTCTCCCAGATAAAATCCTTCAGCTCTTTATTAATTGCTAACCACAACTTCTCCTCTGGTTGATAAAAAATATGCCTGACTTGTATTTAAACCTAAAGTGATTAAAATAATTTTATCTGCTTGTATCTTACTATCCATATCCATAAAACGGAGTTTGCAATTTCTTAGTTTTTATATTATCTCTTGTTTAGTCTCTTCTTACATATCCTTAGCTGCCATGCCAGACTCCTTTTTAATCCATACTCCTAAGTACTTCATTTTATTAGATCCCCATATATATGGATATTGCTGAACCAATTCATGTGTGGGTACATAATTTACAGCTATTGCCTTTGTTTTAGCTTCATTAATTTTGTATCCCAAAAAGACTTGAAACTATCTCAGAATGTGCCATAACACACAAATATCATTTTCTGGTTTGGTCAGGTATAAAATGATATAATCTGCAAACAGAAGCAGCTTTTCTTGACTACCATACCAATTATACCCTTGAATTTCTGAGACCCTTATTTTCTTTGCCAAGGTTCTAAATATAATACAAATAACGTAGGGAAGAGAGGACACCCCTGCCTGGTTCCTCTGCTCAAACAGAAATTATCAGAGAGGAACCCACCCACTTTAATTTTCACCTTTGATCCCTCATATATTGTCCTATTCAAGTTTATATTTTATCAGGGAACTTAAATGCTTCCATTGCCCTGCTCATAAACTCCAAGCTTACTCTGTCAAATGCTCTCTCTCCATCAAGACCTACCAACAACAGTTGTATTTTCTTACAATCTCCTTCCCACTGGATCATCAGTGTTCTATTAATGTTGTTAAATGTTTGCCTCCCCTCCACAAAACCACATGGATATCCATCATTTTCAGCATCACCTTTGCCATTCTTTTAACCATTACAGAAATAAACACTTTATAGTCATGGTTTAGGATTGAAATGGGCCTATATGAAGCTGGGTCTGATGGATTTCTACCATCTTTAGGTATTACACTCACCACTGTTTTTTCCCAGGATGTTGGTGCTTCTCTTAAAATACTGTTAAACAAAACCTTCCAGATCTTTCAGTTTTTCCGCCCATCTTCCAAACTTCCACAGGAATACCATCTATTACTGGGGACTTTCATGTGGATTAGTTATACATCACTATTTTTATCTCATTTCCTCCTATCCTAACTATTAGTAATTGAGCCTCACATACCTCTGACTTGGGCATATTTAATTCTTTCATACACATTTCGACTTGGGCATATTTAATTCTTTCATAAACATTTCCATTTGTACCTTTTCTTGATTTTTGTATTTCTCTGCTTTATACAGACTTTCATAAAATGTACAAAATATTTCTAGTAAATCTATAGGATCTCATTATCTTCCTTGTTAGAGGCTTCCTAAGCTTTGTGACAACCCAATCTACTTTCTGATGCCCGAGTTGTTGTGCTAAAAGTTTTTGTGCTCTGGAGTTATTACGAAAAAAATTAGTTGCTTAACAGCAATCTTTCTAAAATCATGCATGTTATCGAAGTAATCCCTTACTTTCTTGTTCAGCATTCTGCAATTGCTCCTCTTGTTCTGTGAGATTCCAAGTATCACAGTACTTTAACATTTGTCAGTCCTCTAAATAATTCTTGTTACTTCTTATCCATACATCTTATTTCCACCCTATTTTTAAACTCCACTTTAATTTTATCCCACTCCCTAGCTATATTTGCAGAATAAATTTCTATCTTTTCTAATAACTCCTGAATAGTTTCCACTATCCATTTCTTAAATGTCTTTCTTTTCAACAGATAAGTGAAGTGCCAGTGTCTCATTTTTATTTCATTACCCTGCATTTGTTTTAGTTATTACTGGTGCAGGATCTGAAATATTTATTAGATGTGTATCAAAACACTTTCAATTAAATGCACATGTTCCTGTGAAATGTAAGTTCTTTCTAGCCTAGTCCAGTTTTTTGTATCATAAGGAATAATACGTACATTCACTCCAAACTCCTACTACTGAATTCACATCTTTCATTCAAAATATTCATAAATGGGGTGGACAAGGTTTTGGCCAATATACAGAAGGACTGGGGAGAGAAGTGCAGGCCACTCCTTTCAAAGCAGGCCACTCCAGACTGATGTATGCTGTATCCCTTTTGAGTCACCTGAAGCCAAGTCAGTTGCTTAAGTCAACTATTTGTTGTTCACACTGTGGCATCATTATTGGTGATGGCAGAATACTGATCAAAAATACATCTGACACACATTCCGAGAAATCCATCATGTGTATCTTCATATAGACCAGGGAAGTAAATTTCAAGTCTTTTGCACTCACATGTACAATAACGATCATATGTGTACCTGTTGTACAAGGGCTTAAGTGCTTGCATGATGTGGCAAATCCTAACACTAGATATGCAACTGACCATGACCCTCTCTTTGCACAGCCTTGTGGGTGGTACATTGGTTTGTCTCACTATAGAGTCACCTATGATGAGGATATTGGACTGTGTGGATGTCTGTCTTATGGCCTTTTGAACCGAGTCAGTGTGACTCCTAGATTTATGTTTCACAGAGGCTGCTGCTTGTGATTAAGTGTTTTTGCAGCTGCTGAGTATACTCGTTTCTTGAATTACATTTACGAGTCCTCTGTAGTTTACATAGGTTACTTTTAAAGAGCCTCAGAGTATGTAGGTGTATGTGTTTGGTCTGAGGATGTGTGTGATTTGTTTACTGTGGTGCTGTGTAGTACTGACAACTTGCTTATTTGTAGTGGCTTAGTGTGAGAGGTTTGCCTCTATTAACATTGTAGAACTACAACTGTCAGACAATGTGCCACCTTACGTACTATGTGGATGTCAGTAAACATGAAACAATTGATACACTGTCTTAGGATGCCCAATTCAACCAAGCTGGGAACAGAAATGGTTGGAAAGTGCAATCTATTGTGTCAGTTGTTCACTAATGTGGACTGAAGGGGGTGACTAGCACCAAGAGGCAAGTATTTGAAAATAAACTCTGTACATGAAGAGCAATGCACCTTATTACACAAAACAGGGGCTATTCATGCTACTGTCTATTCACTGCACTAGCAATTTATAGAGCAGGTTATGCAGAGAAAGTTACAGTTCCTAAGTGACTGCATCTATACAATGCACAGTTAAATGTGGCTGTGCGATGGGCAGTAGTGGCCAAAAGCAGGTAATTTACAGCAATACAAAAAAGCTGAAAATATTCAAATGAGCCCATCAGCCAATAGTAAAAGGACATGCTACAAAGTTCTACAGCAATCAGCTTTATCAATACAGTAACAGCTAGGCCACTGTATAAATACAACAGAACAAGTGTTTAACCAAACAGTAAAAAAAAACTAAACTGAATACAAATAGTAGTTTAACTGTATAATTCATGAGATAACTATTAAGTGCAACAGAAAACATTACTTTTCTGCTCTTCAGATGAAAATCAGCCCAAAATGGCAACCAGTAATTTCATTCCATTAGCTGTGTTCCTGCTGGAGCTTTTAAATTAAGACAAGCAAGCAAGCTGTCTCTCACTTTTTATCCCAGTAGGGAAATAATCAGGATTTAAGACTGAAATGGGTTCATACGAAGCCAAAGCTCAAGGGTCTTTACCTTCTTTGGGTAATACAGGTGTGACACCCCAACACTGGACCTGTAATCAAGGAGCCTCAATCCTTACGACTAACACCTGTGGGGAACATATACTGAGAGGATGACAAGGTACATACACAGTATTTCCAGATGCAGCTCTCTGCATCAAGTGCAATTTCCCTTAAGAGCACACAGAGACCACAGTCAGTCCAGAGCTGGTTTCTCCCTCCTTCTCCAGATCTCCAGTAAGACTCTCCACTGGCACAGCTACAGAGCTGAGATCTCACCTGACTGGCCAAGCCAAGACCTCCACCACCCTCTCTGTCCAAGCAGTGCACACTTTTTACGGTTTGATTTATATATATATATATATATATATACACGCACACACACACACAACCTACAAAAGGCTGGCACAGGTTTACTAGCTATGCCCCCTTTTGCCCAGACTATAACATAGTTATCACTGCCACCAGCCAGCTACTTTAAGGTCCTTAAGGATGTCCAATTTTACTGTGTAATGTTACTACTAATACAAAGGGCAGTTTGACCCAAGGGCAGGGCTATTAAGAGTGGCCTACACAGTATTGCCAAATAAATATGCAAGTACTCTCAGAATTTAAATATCTCTACATAGATCAGCCACAATGAAAGGTTTAAATGTATTTAATAATAAAAGAATAAAACAATACTAAATAAATATTTACAATTACATCAGAGTTCAAAATCACAAGAAATATTTAAAACAACATTGCCGGACAGTCTCAAATAAATAAATAACAATATCTAAGCTAAGCTTTGCTATATTCCTAACTATGTCTAAGAGAATTATTACACCCTGGTTAACTTACTTACAGAGCAAGGCAAATGTGTGGTGAGTGGATCTTCTAGCTGATGCTGTCAGGTCAAAGACTGACTACAGAATACTCTCTCTCTCTCTCAGAGACATTTTAAAATAATATCTCAAATATTACTGCTGGGATAGCTTGCAGAATGACAATACAAAAAGTTCCCTAGTTTTAGACATTGTGTCTCCTTGCTACCATAAAGTAATTACATTTCAGTGATTTTTCTGAAATCTACTAGACTGGAGGATAACCTCCTGTATCCCAGTTTCATCATCTTCTTTCGGCTGTTCCCATTAGGGATCGCCACAGCGGATAATCTGTTTCCATTTCTTCCTGTCCTCTGCATCTTGCTCTGTCACACCAACCACTTGCATGTCCTCGCTCACCACATCCATAAACCTTATCTTAGGCCTTCCTCTTTTCCTGTTACCTGGTAGCTTCATCTTTAGCATCTTTTTCCCAATATACTCAACATCCCTCCTCAGCACATGTCCAAACCAATGTAATCTTACCTCTCTGGCTTTGTCTCCAAACCTTCCAACCTGGGCTGACCCTCTAATATACTTATCCCTAATCCTGTCCACCCTCATCACACCCAGTGCAAATCTTAACATCTTTAACTCTGCCACAACCAGCTCTAACTCCTGCCTTTTTGTGAAGGCCACTGTCTCCAACCCATATAACATAGCTGGTCTCACTACCCTCTTGTAGACTTTCCCTTTCACTCTTACTGGTACTCATGTTACAAATCACTCCTTACACTCTTCTCCACCCGCACCATCCTGCCTGTATTCTCTTTTTCACCTCTCTTCCACACTCACCATTGCATTGAACTATTGATCGCAAGTACTTAAACTCATCCATCTTCACCACCTCTACTCCTTGCATCCTCACCATTCCTCTATCCTCCCTCTCATTCACACACATATATTCTGTCTTAGTCCTGCTGACCTTCATTCCTCTCCTCTCTAGAGCATATCTCCATCTCTCCAGGGTCTCCTGCACCTGTTCCCTACTCTCACTACAGATCACAATGTCATCTGCAAACATCATAGTCCTCGGGGACTCCTGTCTGATCTCATCTGTCAACCTGTCCATCACCACTGCAAATAAGAAAGGGCTCAGAGCTGATCCTTGATGCAATCCCACCTCCACCTTAAACGCATCCGTCACTCCCACCACAGACCTCACCGCTGTCACACTATCCTCAAATATCCTGTACCACTCTTGCATACTTCTCTGACACTCCCGACTTCCTCATACAATACCACAACTCCTCTCTAGGCACCCTGTCATATGCTTTCTTTAAGTCTACAAAAACCCAGTTTCCACTGTTAAAAATATATGCATATAGACACAGTTACACTAGTGCATGTACATTTCTGTTCTTTTCCAGTAGGCCACACTGTGGATCCATTTTAAACACATGCATCTTGCAAACCCCTTTCAACAAACATCTCTACAAACAAGTTTGATATATACATAACATACAGTTCTAATACAATTGTAACACAAGCATCTTATATAGATCGTGTTGACATTCACAAATGACATTTTTTTTACAAAATTCCAGATAGCTGTGCTGGCAGTATCTCCCTTTGTCACACACATATATAAATCATGTTGATATTCACAACTGACACATAATGATTTACAAAATTATAGATAGCTGGGCTGGCAGTATCTTTTTGTGACAAAAGGCACCACAGATTTCTTCCAAGATGCTACTACCTCCCTCTTTTTAAATGCTGTTGAACAAAGCCTTTCAGATCTTTATTATTTTCTTCTCTCCTAACTCAGATTTTCACTTGAATACCAACGGATCCTGGAAATTCCCCTGTTGATCGATTTTATATCACTGTTTTATCTGATCTCCTCCTAACTTAGCTATTAATTGTTGCAACTAATTTTCCTCTATCCTTGATATAATTAAGTCTTCCAGAAATGTTTCCATTTTTTGTCATTCCTTGGTTCCCCATTTTCTGTTGTATACAAACTGCTGTAAAAATTCCAAAATAACTCCAAGATCTCTGGTAATTTTTGTCATGTTCTCCCTAAATTTGTTTACAATGCTCTCTACTTTCTTTTGATTAAGTATTTGTGCTAAATATTTTTGTGATAGTTACCACCAAAAATAGTTGTTTAATGACAATCATTCTAATCTCACAAACATATCACCACTAAACTCCCTTATTTTTTTCTTTAGCACTCTGCTGTTGCTCATCTTGTCTGGTGCGATTCCCCTTCTAAAATATTTTGCCTTTTGCTAACCCCTCTAAAATTACTGTTACTTCTTTCCCATATCTCTTCTGCTCTTATTTCTACCATGCCTTTAAAATCCATTTTCATTTTATCCCACTCACTAGGTTTCCTTTATGAAGTAATTTCAGTCTTCCTTAAAACTCTTGAATCATATCCATGACCCACTCCGTAAATTTCTCTCTTTTTTAACAAGTAAGACTGATAGTGCCAATGCCAGTGTCTCATTTGCATTTCATTAACCTTGCATTTTCTAGGTTTTATTATTGCATGATCTGGCATACTTACTGGATGTCTCTTAAAAGCTTTCAATTAAATACACATGCTTCTCTGAAATATGATTTTTTATCCACTCTAGCCCATTTACTACATCCTGGAGAATGTCATGTAAATACTGTCTGAATTTCTGCTACTGAATGCAAATCACCCACACCATAGTTTTATATACTTCTTCAGAAATCTAACCTGTTCTTTTTCCCCTTTTAGGTCCCCCTGATCCATCCTCATTAATGTATATCAGGTTCTAGTCCCACTCTCATACATAACAATCCCTACTGATAGCCTAGTACTTTTCCCATAATTATCAAACTCCATAATCATCATTTTGGGTGGACTATAACTACTTCCCAGTTTAATCTTCCTCCTTTGCCAATAATCCCTTACTACCATTAATCATTACTGTCTTTTCTCCCTCTTCTATCTATATTGGAGCCCTTCTTGCAAACAACACTATTATTCCCCCTTACCTTTGCACCTGATACTTGTTGAATGGCTATCCTGAAATCCTTTGTCAGTTTCACATGCTCATTTCTATACACATATCTCCAGTAACACTGCTATATGCACCCTATACTTCTTAATACAATTCACAATCATTTGTTTTTTGTCTATACCCATAAGGTCACTTGCAATCCATAATAACACCAACAAAGCAGCCTTTCTGATAAGCCATTCCAACTCATTATATATGACACCTCTTTGAATATATGTTTCTAAATTGCAGTTCATATGCATGCATTAATATCTGTCAGGCTGATCTTGTAAGCAAGATACTACTTTTCATATCTATCTGAACCCATGTCACAGACATTTTGCTTCAATAAAACCACTTGAAAAAAAAAAATAAATGCCTACATACGTACATACACACACTTTAATCCAACTATCAACTTAGAGCAAATGCATAAAACAATGTGCATTTTCCAGAAATAAAGTTTACACTTTCAAATTGGAACAGCTGCTCCAAATCGATGGCTGCACACATAATCATTATTTATTCTAAAGTTAAGGTTAATCATGGTAAAGCACATATTGCAGCATGTGCTCCCACTTGCACAGGTTGCTATTTATGCTTATCTCTATTTTCCTTCCAGATGTGAAAAACAACTTGCATGATATCAGTAGGCTTACACTTTTAGCCTTATTAAAATGCAGTGGCTACACTTGCATAAACAAACTAAACAAAATTAAAGTGTGCTCTGGTATATTTAATGCACCGAAGTACTAAAGACGATGGGTAGGCAACTACTTGTACAACTTATTCAAGTCCCATAATTTCAAACTTTAATTTTCGGTGAACTTCTTGCCAAAATTCCCCTTTTAAATTTGCAAGGTACAGTATAATTATAAATCAAAGCACAGATATTTCATGATTACCTTTCAACATAAGGATCCTGCAGGTACAAACAATTAGTCTCCAATTAAAAACATCTACCAATGGAAAAAAGCAGCTAGTAATTTTGCAAACACACACACAAACCTCTTGTAGATTTAATCAGAAGTCAGAAAATATTGGCATGACTTTTCATGATTAATTGTGTGCCATTGTTTGCTCATGGTCTCCAATTAAAAGCAGGTGTTAATGGAAATAAATTTGCAAATGCAGGAAAAAAACTACAATCCTTCATGATTTTCCTGCTTTTCATCATTTCTATTGTTTTGCAAGCCTATTTGTTGAAATGTCAGTAACAAACTACAGATCTTAGACTAGACTGCAATCTGTATAAAAACAGTAGTAATTATGTTTTAATTTTATATTTAATATGAAATATGATCAACACACTTTCAAAACTCACAGCACCCAAAGAGCACATTGTATCAATTTTAAATTGCTTCTCTTGGGTCTTTCTTGTCTCAGAGTAAAGCCTGGACACACTTTTGTTTGTGTCTTTCGGCTTTTCCCAGTTAGGGGTCGCCAGAGCAGAACTCCGGTCCGCTAATGATTGGTAGTGGATTTTTACGTAGTGGGTTACCAGCCCTGACGCACAACCTTCAACGAAGGCACGCCCCATTCACGTATGCCTTCCACACAGAAGACACTCTAGCTGAGAATCGAACGGGACAACATCTTGCTAAAGCCTGGACACACTACAGCTGGGAAAAATACTTTCTTACTTTAACATTGCAAGCATATGCAGCAGTCACAGGTAAAACTCCCCACACATCACATTTGAAAATAACTCTGAATGAGTACTACATAGAACTGCTTTCCAACAGAACACACATTCACAACATGACATTTTATATAAGCATTAGTAAAGGATAAAAGCTGCTTTACTTATAGTTGCTTCATCAGTTAATTCAGTGTCTTTCTAAACATTAATGACAAAGAATGGTCTATGCTTTAGAATTCATGCTTTGGATTAACAGTCAAAAAATTTCCAGTCCTTTTCAGCTATTCATCTTGTAGAAACAAGTTCATGTCTAAACTATATTTAATGGGATTTAACGGATTACAGTTCTCTCTTTATGCTCTAATTTCACATTGTTGCTAGCCTTCTTTCCAACTGCCTCAGTCTTACAACACTGGTATCTGGTTCAAGTTCAAGGTGCTGTTTTTTTAACACCTTTACTGAATTATCATTTGTGACATAGGCAAATTAATATTTATATAAAAGCAATCAAACTGCATTATTAAGTTCATGTTTACAAACATTATACTTCACATATACTGCTATGTATCACATAACCCAAGTAACATTACTTAAAGTATTCAATTCCAGATCCCTTTTTTATTTTAAACAAGAAACAACTTTATTAAAGCATCACTTACGACATAGGTAATCATACATTTTATATAAATGAAAACAGTCCAAACTGACACAATCCTAGATGCAAGCATTTTACATCACAAACTCAATAAGAAGCTGAGATCCCTTATAAAGATCCTCCAAAGCTAGTTACGAAAACAAAATCACCACGGATTCTAGGGACAACCACAAAGCATTCTATAGCTATGTCAAGTGTCAATAGCAACACCCAGATCCGCTCCAAGTTACAGCACAACGGCATGAAAATTACAGAACCAAATGATATTGCCAACATCCTGGCAGATTGGTTCAGTGCTAACTTTACCCCCCTCTCACCCCCTAAAGGGCCCATATCTATACAGGAAGAATCCAGAGTCCCTGTAATCACTACTACGCAGGTAAAGGCACAAACAAAGCATCCATGGGACCGGACAACATCCCAGGCTGCATTTTACATGAACTTCAAAACGAACTGGCTCCCCACCTAAGCACCATGTTCAATCATAGCCTCACGTCAGGCTTTGTGCCCACTGAATGGCGCAGAGCAACAGATATCCCACTCCACAAAGGGGAAGCCACCAGTGATCCCGGGAACTATCTCGCTATTAGCCTAATGAGCCTGGTCTGTAAGGCCATGGAACGTATCATCATGGAACTCAAACAAAGACATTGGTAACCTCCAAACTCTGGACCGCACCCAGTTTGGGTATGTGAAAGGTAGATCACACCTTCTGAATCTGATAGACTTCTTTGAGGCAGTCACCAAAGCTGCAGACGAGTGTAAGGCAGTTCACACAGCCTATCTTGACCTCGCCGTGGCTTTCGACACCATCCCCCATTATGGAATTATGGCTAAACTCACTAAACTAGGTATAAATCCCTATGTCTCAACATGGGTTGCCAACTGGCTCACTGACAGAACCCACATTGTAAAAGTTGCAGACTCCAAATCTGACTTCAAACAAGTGACAAGTGGAGTACCACAGGGTTCAGTCCTGGGACCGCTCCTGTTTGGTATCTACTTCTCTGAAGTACAGGGTAACACAGAAGGCCTTTGGCTAATGAAGTTCGCAGATGACTGCAAACTAGGAGCCATAGTCAACTCCCCAAATGATGTGGACATCCTACAGAAGGCCCTCACTGACACAGATGCCTGGTGTCAGAGCCATGGCCTCAAGCTCAGTGCCAAAGAGTGCATTGTCATCCCCTTTGGTAAAAACTCTGTACCCATGAACTACCACATAGGCGGCAGTCTAAATAATGCCGAATGTGTGATAAGAGACCTTGGGACCCAGGTGGATAGTAGTCTCTCCTTTGATAATCACATTGCCACAGTAGTCGGGAAATCCTTATACGTGGCACACCATCACAAAAGGGTTCTCATCCAGGAAAAAAAAGAGGTCATTGTTCCTCTCTACTCGACACTCCGACACATTATAGATTACAATGCCCCTTTTGGAATGTACCTCAAAAGACATCTGCAGCAGATGGAAAGGCCACAGAAGTACCTCACAAAGAGGATTACTGGCCTCAAACAGATGCCCTACACTGACCGTCTCAGAAAACTCCAGCTTTACTCCATAGCATATTGTCTACTCAGAGGTGATCTCTGCCTAACATACAAAGCTATGTCAAACCCAGAGCTGTTTGGACATGCTACACCTAAAGAAAACCCAATCCCTCTGAGCTACACGCTCTAGGGACCTAAACCTTGTCACCACAATAAACAGGACATGCTGGAGGGATAGATTCCTGTCCCAGGGACTTCCCATACTCTGGAACAAGCTACCCATCTAGGTCAAGCAAAGTTCCTCATTAGCACTCTTAAAGAAAAATCTTGATGAGTGGATGGGAAACAGGAAATACACCCCGGGGATCATTTCTGTGGCTCTGCTTGACATGAGCACAGGAAAATAACTTTCTTGGGTGGCGTAAGCCAGGGAACCTTGTTGGCTAGGCTTACTTAGGCCCTTGGGCCAATAGCCTAGTACCTACCTATGAACAAACCATACTGGCACACTCCCAGTTGCAAACATTATACATCACTTATAATCTACATGTGCATGCAATTTATTATAAATACATTACAGGTCTTAATGCTGAACCTTGTGGCACATCTGATGTTATTAGATGAGGAGTTGATAGCTTATCAGCCCAACGTGCACACTGTATTCGGTGATTGACACAACTTTTAAACCTGTTGATTGTAATGTTTCTAAAGTTCAATTCCTTGAGTCTGCATAATAATACAGAATGTGAAATTGTATCAAATCCTTTGGAAAGGTCTAAAAATAGGGGTGTAACCATTTCACCTTACTTTCATCAGTCGTGAATATAATTTATGAAAGTTAATAATGCTGTTGCTACACTGTGGCCAGGTCTAAACTCATGTGGTATTGTGGAAATAATTGTTCTCGGATAGGTTACTTAATCAGCCATAGGTGAACACATATTTGGAGTATTCTACACAGTGGGAATAGTATAACTATAGCTATCTAGTTTGTAAGTTTAAGTGATTTGCCACATTTATATAAGGGAATAACATAGGACTGTTTCTAGAGTTTGAGGACTATATTCTCAAAAGAATAATTTGCAAATATAGCTACAGGGTATGTGATGACTCCTGCTGCTATTTTGAGATATTCTACTGGTAGGTTAACAGCTGTAAGAGAGGTGATTTGAGTTTTTGAATAAGCTTTATTTTCATGATGGTAGGAGCTCTGGTAAAGGACCAGGTAAAAGTGACTGCATCCATGTCACTTACTGACTGGTGTGCTGTGGCCATTGGGTTTATTAAGGGAGTTAGCAACATTTATGTAGAAAGAAAGAAATATGCATGCTTTGTGTTAAATCTGTGAAAGGGCAGGGTTGTGAGTTTTTTTTCCCACGATAATCAAGTTTACTGACTGTTGACCAGCACACTTTTAGTCTTTGGGATGGCATTCTTAGTTAGGTTTTGAGAGTGCCAATATTACTGAAGACCAATTATTGTTTTTCCAAAATGCTATTTTTTCCATACTTCATCTCTTTTGTGCGTTAGCATTTTATAAATAGGGCCAATATTACTGAAGACCAATTATTGTTTTTCCAAAATGCTATTTTTTCCATACTTCATCTCTGTTGTGCATTAGCATTTTATACCTAGTGTAAGCTATAGCGCAGAATTTGTTTTGATTTGTTTCCTAGTTTGAAATGCTAGTGAGTTTAATATAGACAGGAAAGTTTTGTTGAAGTGAGTTACTATGCCATATAAAGACGA
This sequence comes from Protopterus annectens, assembly GCF_019279795.1. Taxonomy (NCBI): domain Eukaryota; kingdom Metazoa; phylum Chordata; order Ceratodontiformes; family Protopteridae; genus Protopterus; species Protopterus annectens. The sequence goes on along the minus strand of NC_056730.1, from coordinate 742,567,068 downwards.
GTTTTTAATGGTTCCCAGTTACTGTGCTTAAGGATAGAGAAGAGTTTCCTTAATGAATATAGCTGTATTTCCGACAGTTTTACATTGGATATTTCTAAGCATTTTAGTATGTCTCCATATGGCAAAGACCATGTTAGGATCACTAATGATGTCAGGAATAATTCTTACACGGACAATTCTGCTGGGGTCTACAATGCTTTCTTTTCACTAACTCTCCCTCTTCGTGAGGTCATTTATATTATCTGTGTTAGTCTATAAATGTTGATAGTAGGGTGAACAGTTTTATGACCAAGCTTCGGCCAATCAATAAAGTCACCTAGGATTACTGTGTCAGGTCATAAACTTGTAGTCATCCAGGATACAGCATTACTGTATATAATGATTTATCTAGTTATCAGAATTTTAACACTACTGATGTATGGTATTTGTACAGGGTACGGTTAAAAGCTTTCTGAATATATGATAGGTACACCAGCAGCTCTTTTATTACTATAATTTTTATGGATAATGTCATAGCCAGGAGGCAATACTTCATCTTTCGTGTGAGATTTAAGCCAGGTTTTCTGTTACTGCAGTTATGTCAGGGATGTACAAAGATATCAAGTTATGTAGGTCCTTTATTCTATCCCACACATTACCGGCATTTATAGGACATATTGCTGTTCCAGCAGAGCTGCTCCAGAAAGGTGTATTAGGATTCCTCAACACAGTATTATGTAGAGCAAATACTGGATTAGGATGAAATCTCCCCACACTTTAAGAGTAGTTTGCATTCAGATTTCTGCTGGTGTTCAGATTTTTACAATAATGTTTGGATAAACCTAGTTTATTTAATTTTAGACGTTTGTTTTGTTGGTAATTATTTTAAAATTAAAATATCAATAGCATTACACTGGAATATCTGGCAGTTTACTGTTGCACTGTTAAGTGTGTTTGAGTACTTGTGTGGGTAATAGTACTATGATTTTTTATTTATTTTTTTAACACACTTACTAAATTATCACTTAAGACATAGGCAAACATATGTTTATAAAGGAATACAAACCATGTCAACACATTCACAGTTACAAATATTACACTTCACATAAATTCTTTTATACAATTACCAGCAATCCAACATTACATTAAATTGTTCAATTCCTGCCTTTCCTTAAACCTCACTCCTCCTCTAAAACACTATTCTGCATGTATTGTTCCCACAGTTTCCACACTCTTATGTGATTTGCTCCTACCCTTTTCAAAAGATTAAACTTCCATTACCTCTATTTCAATATTCACTACTTCAAATAAAATTGGTTAAGACTTTGATTTCCATTTTCTAGTAATTACTTTTTTGGCAGTCACCAAAATTAAACTTAACAAGGTCTTACTACGTCTAGGCAAATCATATACTGTATCCCAACTCAATCATTTCCTTAACTATACCCATTTCCTCACCCAATATTTCTAACAGAGTACTCTGTGGGAAGTTTTTAAAATCTGTCAGCTCATTATAATCCCAAAACAAATGTTCCCACTTGCATCTTTCTTCTCCACCACATCTCCAACATTTAATTCTTTGTAGTCTGCTTGGGCTATAAAACTGCCTATACAAACACTTCCAAGGAAAAATTCTAAATATGCTATACTTTGTCGCGTATTTCAGAACAATACATATGTATTTCCATTGTTTCTTTGCGAATTGCTTTTCCAATCTCTCTTCCCAATCTATTCTAACCTCCTCTGATTGATCCCTACAGTTACTGTGCAATATTTTATATGCCTAATTATCACTTTTTTTAACAGCAGCTTCTGGTCAAGATTCAACTAAAAACTTGATGCGAGTAGGTATTTTACTTCTCTTTGTCTGTACTCTGATATTAATCCTGATAGGGAAGGCAATCTCTAGCCTGCAATCTAAATGCCTTCTTAGCCTCTTCCCATTCTATTACCTTTCCCCTTTCTAGTTATTTGCTCCCAATATCTTGTTTCCTTTGCCAGTTTTCTCCAGCAAATTCCAGACCCTCTTGTCTATTCTCTGTACCCCTAATTGCAGTCATCCCATTTCTTCATGCTCATGTTGGCTTAGTTCTTAAAATACTTTTAGCTGCTTTATGATTATAACATAATGTATGGCCACTGTTATTCTCCTTAACGAAATGCATCGAAAATCCCACTAACTTCTTATTTCTTGAATTCTACCCTACTTTATCATCACTTTCCACTTTGAATTACAGCTTTCTGCTTGTGTTATGTAAATGAGCTTTAACTGTGCAGCTCTAAAATATCCCTGTAATCCTAAACCACCTTGTTCTACTGGATCAGTTTATCCCACTTGACCACTGCCCTCTTTCTTCGCAGAAAAAATCCTTCAACTCTTTATTAAACTACTGACCCCAACCTTACATAAACCTAAAGGGACTAAACATTTTCACTGCTGCTTATATCTATCTACATCCATAAACATGTGCTTCCAATTTCTCAGTCTCTAGCTGCCATAACAAAATCCTTTTAAACCCATACTCCTAAATACTATCACAACTTCATAAATATGGGTATTGCTGAACCAATTCATGCGTGGGTACATAGTTTACAGATATAGCCTTTGCTTCATCTTTATTCATTTTATAACATGAAAAAACTTGAAAATGAGAATGTTTCACAGCACTGATGTGTCCTTTTCTGGTTTTATCAGGTACAAAATAATATAATCTGCAAATCAAGCCATCTTTTCTTAATGACCATACCAATTATATCCTTGAATTTTTCAGTCCTTTATTTTCTTTGCCAATGACTCTGAATATAACTCAAATAACAAAAGGAAAAGAGGACATGCATGCCTAGTTCCACTCTTCAGGCACAACTAATCAGATAGGAACCCTCCCACTTTAACTTTTGCCCCTGATGCCTCATATATCCTCCCAATTAACCTTATTATTGTATCAGGGAATGCAAATGTATCCATTGCCCTACTCAAAATCCCAGCTTACTGTGTCAGATACATTCTCTGCAGATTTTCTTACATTCTGCTTCCCTCTAGATCATCTGTTAATGTTGCCAAATGTTTGCCTTCTCTCCAAAAAACAACACTGATCCATAGCTATCAATTTTGGTAATACTATTGCCATTATATTCGTTACTATAAACATAAACACATTTAAAATTGAAACGGATCTATATGAAGTGAGGCCTTGTGGATATTTACTTTATTTAGATATTACAGCCACCACAGCTTTCTTCCAAGATGTTGGTGCTTCCCCCCTCCTTTTAAAATACTGTTAAACAAAACCTTCTAGATCTTTATCACTTTCTTCACTCCTAGCTTCCAAACTTCCACAGGAATGCTATCTACTTTTACAGACTTTCCTGCAGATTGATTATCTGTCATATCTCATCTCCTCTTATCATAACTGCTAATTGCTGAAGCACACCTACCTTTAACCTTAGGAACATAGGAAGTTACTAGGCTATTGGCCCTGAGGCCCTTACAAGCCTAGCTAAGAATTTAGACCATGTTCCGACAAGTCAGCACCTGATGCCCCAGTTCAGCAAGGACACAGGTGGAATCCCAGGGGTGTATTTTTGGTTCCTTATCCAGTTATCTAGGTTGCACTTAAGTACTCTGCTTGATTTGGAGAGGGAGTCTACTCCACAGAAGGAGGAGTTGCTGGGACACAAATCTGTCCCACCAACAAGTCCTACTGATGTCACAGACAAGGTTGAGGTTGCAGATGTGGGTTACTCAAGTGGAGTTTGACTTGTGGATATGCAGCAGTCCCATCAAGGTGGGGTCTGAGATTGCTTTGTATGCTAGACAGAGTTCACCTCTGAGCAGTCTGTATGAGACTAAGTAGAGAGACAGGGCTTTTTAGCCTATCTGTGTAGGGTAGATGTTTGAGGCCCTGCATTCTCCTGCTAAGGAACCTCTGTGGTCTCTCCAGCTGCTCCATGTGCTTTGTGAAGTACATGCCGAAAGGGGTGTTGTACTCAATAATGGGTCTTATAAGGGAAGAATACAGGGATGGTATGACCTCCTTGTCCCTGGTTGATATACCCTTCCTAATGAGGTGGGCCATGTAGAAAGCTTTCCATACAACAGAGGTAATATGGTAGTCAAAAGTCAATTTGCTATCAACTTAGGTGCTGAAGTTCCTCCTGACTGACTGCATGCTTAGGACCTTGCTATTAATGTGATAATCTGTGGGGACGTCACTCTCCCCAAAGGGGATGATGATGCATTTTTTTAGCACTCAGTCTGAGGCCATGTTTCTGGCCCCAGTCATTTGTTTGGGTGACATCCTCTTGCAGGATGTCCACATCACTAGGGGAATTGATGATAGCGCCCAATTTGCAATTTGGTCAGCCATAGCCCACTGGTTTTGGCCTGCACCTCAGAAAAGTTTATCCCAAACAACACAGGCCACAAGACCGATCCCTGGGGTACACCGCTCATTACGGGTCTACTGCATGAGGTGGCTTTCCCTATTTTGACTAGGTGGGTTCCATCAGTGAGCCAAATTGCTACCCATCTAGAAATATATGGACTGATGCCTAGTTGAAAGAGTTTATCTATTATACCCTAGTGGGGATTAGTATTGAAGGCTTTGGTCAAGTCAAGGTAGGTGGTATGCACCATCTTCCCCTCGTCCATGGCTTTGGTGACTGCCTCAAAGAAGTCGACCAAATATAACAGGCATGACTTCCCCTTGAGGAAACCAAACTATGTGGTTTTTAGGGTTTGGAGGTTGCCGATGTCCTTGTTAATGAGGTCCATGATAATCCATTCCATGGCCTTGCAGATCAGGCTAGTTAAGCTGATGGGTGTATAATTTCCCGGATCAGTGGACACTTCACCTTTGTGCAATGGGATGATAGTGGCTGTCCTCCCCTCTGCTGGGATGAAACTGGTACTCAGGCTTTGGTTGAATAGTTGAACAGGGTGCCTAATGGTGCTGCAAGTTCCTGCTGGAGTTCATGTAGGATGCAGCCTGGGATGTTACCAAGTCCCATGGAGGCTGTATTTTTTGCCTTTGAGAGGGCAGTGATGACTTGCTCCCTAGAGATAAGGTGAGGGGGTCAGGTGTGGGGTATGTCCTGATTTACTGATGGGGGGGACAGAGGAGTGAAGTTTTCACTGAAGCTGTCTGCCAGCAACTTGGCTGTATCTATGGAGTTTGTGTACGTGGGGTCCTTGACCAACAGTTCTGAGCAGACCTGAGTTCCTTTGAGATTACGGACATATGTAAAGAAAATGTTATGAATGTCTTTAGCAGATGCAACCAGTTGAGGATTTCAATAGTGCTCTTATTTGCTTGTTCAGGATAGGCAGAGGTTGCTTCCAATTAGGCACCAGCTCCTTCTTGGTCCTGGACAGCAATTTTTTTTCCTTTTATTATAGAGTTTATTTATTGCAGATGTCCACCACACAGGTTTACTCTTCCTGGAGGAGGATGATTTTTGTCCTGTCGGGTATTCTGGATTCCATGCAGCTATATAAATGCTTGTAGGTGTAGGTCTAAACATTTGTGCCAGTTCCTACTGAGGGGGAGGGGGCTGTGAAGCTGTTTATACCTTCCCTCAGGATGCTGTAATCAGCTTGGGAGAAGTTTTTTTGTTTGACCCTAGCTAGGGGGAGTCAGGGAAGATGGTGACTTTGTGACTGCTCTGTGGTTGAATCTTACCAGGGAGGATGACACTGTAGGGATGCTGCAGTGGTTATTCATGTTGGTTAATACAAAGTCCAAGATATCATCATGTCTTGTGGGGGTGTCAACCACCTGGTACAAGGCATTTGCATAGATGAAATCAAGGAATCTCTGGACATTTGTATTTTGGAATTCGTAGTTCTTCCAATCTATGGTTGGATAATTAAAGTTGCCCAGGATCTGGGTAAAGGGTTGAATCTTGATAGATTCAAAGAGGTCCAGATAGGTGCAGTGGGCATCTTGAGTAAAGGTTGGGGGCCTGTAGCTAGCTATGATTTGAATAGGGATCTTGTCAAAGATTAACTGCACCTGGAGTGTCTTCTGTGAGTCATACTGTTGGACCAGCCTGGAGGTGTGTATGTCTTTAATATATATTGAAACTCCACCTCCTTTTGCTTTGCTGCCCTCGGTTTGGGGTCTGAATATATGATAGGATGAGTAACCTGGTATGGCTGGGGTGCTCTTTGCAGCTCTGAACCATGTTTGTGTGACTGCACAAATGTCAGCGTCTTCCAGGGTTAAGAATGCTTGCAATGAGTGCAGTATCATGTTTAGACTCCTAGCGTTTAGCAGCATGACCTTTAATTTGCGTTTTGATGAATTTTCATGTTGGTAGTTTTGACCTCATGGCATCGCCTAAAAAAGGCACTATGGGGGAGTCGACCGCCTTTTCCAAAAGCCTGAAGCCCAAGGAAAACAGACGCAG